>NW_026624279.1:93853-105930 GCF_030028575.1 Malurus melanocephalus
GCAGTGTATCCTGTGAGTATCACACCTCCCTGTGTCCAGTGTATCCTGTGAGTATCACATTTCTGTGTGTGCAGTGTATCCTGTGAGTACCACACCTCATGTGCGCAGTGCATCGTGTGAGTATCACATTTCTCCGGGTGCAGTGTATCCTGTGAGTACCACACCTCCCTGCGTGCAGTGTACCCTGTGAGTACCACACCTCCCTGCGTGCAGTGTACCCTGTGAGTATCACACCTCCCTGTGTGCAGTGTATCCTGTGAGTACCACCCCTCCCTGTGTGCAGTGTATCCTGTGAGTACCTCACCTCCCTGTGTGCAGTGTACCCTGTGAGTACCACACCTCCCTGTGCTCAGTGTATCCTGTGAGTACCACACTGGCCATGGGTACCCTCTGCCATCCCC
This sequence comes from Malurus melanocephalus, assembly GCF_030028575.1. Classification (NCBI taxonomy): domain Eukaryota; kingdom Metazoa; phylum Chordata; class Aves; order Passeriformes; family Maluridae; genus Malurus; species Malurus melanocephalus. The sequence goes on from NW_026624279.1 coordinate 94,255, forward strand.
CGGGGTCCCTCCAGTGAACGGGATCGTTCCCAGCTCTCCCTGCCAGAGGAGGCTCCGCAGCCCGAGTGTCCAGCACTCCCTCCACCTCTCGTACTCACCAGGAATCTCACCCCAATTCCTGCCCGGGATGCGGGCTGTGAGGAGGGGAGGAAACTCGGGCGGCTCCCCGCTCTTCCCAGCATCCAGCCCATCCTCCAGCCCGGGATGGAACAGCGGGATTGCTCACAATAAAGCCGTGTTTGGAGCTGGCACCTCCGTGGGATTCCGGCAGAYAGAGTCCGGGCTTTGGTGTGACAAGTCCTGCTCCCCCTTTCATCAGGACGTGTCTGGGTCAGCGCTGCTTCTCCCTGCTCCSGTTTTCAAAGGCTCCACATCAAAGTCAGCCCGTGGGTTCCTCAGTTTCTTTCATACATCCCACAATGGCCTTGTTAAATCACAGAAACCTTTGCGGCTTTTCTCCTTTCTTTCCTTTCTTTCTCTATTATTTTTTTTAAAAATAATCTTTTCATTTTGGGGGGAATTGATAAGGGAAAGCGGTTGTTGGGGGAAGGAAATTTGTTCCATAGCATTTCTTTAAGAGTCTTGCTTATCAAAGTGCTGGCAAAGAAGCACCAAGGAAAATGCAAGCAGTTGGATGAAATGCTTTCCTTTTATGTATATATATATTTTTCATGTAGGTTTGGAGATGTGCCTTTGATTTTCTGATTCTTCTCCTATTTGTCTCCAATTTGAATCTACAAATCTGCAGCTGGGGAACTGGCCAGAATCACTCCAGTTACCCATGGAATATCCCTTTCATTTTTCTTGCCTCAACCTCCCACCTTCAAGAATCAGAAAAAAACTGTTAAACCCCAAATTCCCAGATTTGTGCTGGGTCCCTCAAGCCCACAGGAACCTGATGCAGCTCCGAGAAGGCCAAATARTCCAGGGGCTCACACTTCTGGTGTGAAAGGTGTCAGGAACTTGGACCAAATGGAGCATGTTGGGTTTGTTAAGTCTTCTGGGTGTCTGTCCATAAAACCTGCCAGCTCCCACTCACCTGTGACAACCCTGCCCAACTTCTCCTTGGGTACCACCTGCTTCCAGGCAGCTCTCTTTGGAATTTCCCATCCTTTACTTAGCTCCTCAGAATTTTTCTCCCTCCTGACATGAAAGTGGAGGTTTTCTCTAGGCTATTTCTACCACTGCACCTTCCTCCACCTCAAGTTTTCAGTCTAAACTCAGCCTGTGAATCCATTTCTATCTTTCCTTGCACCACTACCATCCAGTTGCTTAAAATATCTTCTCCCCAGGTAAACTGAGTCCTCCAAAATATTTACAGAGTATGATCTGATCTCTTTCTCATCACTGTTTTGCTTCTGTGGATGTCCTCCAGTCTGCCCCACTGTCACTGTGGTCACTGAAACATCTGAAAGTAATGGTGTAGGAGGGAGCTGGGGCTGCTTGGCCTGGCTGGAGAAGATCTGTGGCAAAAGTGTGGTCAAAAATTTCTGACCCCAGGGATTTTCAAAACTCGACKGGACAAGGTCATGTGAAATCACAGAATGTTAGAAAAGTTTGGGTTGGAAGGTTGGAAGGGATCTCAAAGATCACTTGGTTCCAATCCACTTCCCATGGCATCCCCTAGACCAGGTTGCTCCAAGTCTCTTCCAGCCTGGCCTTGGACACTTCCAGGGATGGGGCAGCCACAGCTTCTCTGGGCTCTGCTTTGATTTTGAAATCAGCCCTGGGGAGGGATCAGGATGTTAAAGGTCACCAGAGGGTTTCTCTACCTTACTGTGGCTCCCAGAAAGCCARAGCCAAGGTTTAGGGCAGACTGCACTGCTCAGCCCCTGCAGATGCACCTTCCCTGCCCTTCCTCACAGCTCTTTCAGCACCATCTGTCACCCCACGTGTGCCTGGCTGGGGGTGTGACACAGCACTGCTCCAGAGCTCCAGGTCATTGCAGGTGTGTGACCCTGGGCTGGTATTGGGGGAGGATTGCACCAGTCCTGCTCATTTCTCCTACAAGTTCAGCCAAAGGAAGGCAGCAGGTGATCACCCTCTGGGAACACGATTCCCTGGTTCCTACACGACGTGCTGTGTGCATTCCTCTCCTGAACTCTCCCAGCTGTTCCTGCCAAGGTTCCTGTGCCTGCAGGAGCTGCCATATCATGCAGGGACCATCYCTAGTTCTGCCTGCGCACCACACCTTTGCCTGACCCTGTTTTCCCACTTCCTAGGAGAGGCCACGCTGGGAAAAACATCCATGTCTTCCTCTGGTTCCAAGAGTCAAGCCTTTGTAGGAATGCAGCCCTGGAGAGGGAGTTGACTGAGCAAAGAACAAAGGTTGGAAGGGGAGATGACAAGAATACTCTGTCTTTTTGTGCCACCTTGGATCAGTTTTTGGTCTGCACACATGAAAGGAGCTGCTGGGAATACAGGGGTGAGGAGTTACCAGAGCAGGGGTCCTCAGAGTCTGTGTGAAGGGCCTGGGTTTRAAATTAAATATCTCCAGGGCTGTGAGGCCCTGCTTGATGTGGTGTGAGAGCAGAGCAATGTCCAGAAGCTTTCAGGGGGTGTGCAGGRGTTTATCACCTCCTGTGCTCATCACAAACTGCCTTCAGCATCCCCGTGTTCCCACCTACAGGAACACAGCCTCTGGCTCTTCCAGTGCAGCCCCAGAGACTGGCCCCCAATCCATCAGAGCCAAAACACTGTCTCTGTTTGCTCAAATCTGCCCTTGAGCAATTGCTCCAAACTCGTCTTGGCCGGGGATCAGCCCTGTGACAGCACATCCCAATCTCAGCTCTCATCACAGCTGAACCGGTCCCGGCACAGACAYCGCTCCCCTGCCCTGCTCAGCACCCACCCCAAAACCCAGCACTGCCTCCTCATTACCTGCTGGTGTCAGACAAGATCAAATGTGCTCAGAGGTGCACCRAGTGTTGCAAAAGCAATAAACTGATGCCTAAAACARGGCTCAYSKGAAACAGAGGCCAGAMAATATTAAGAGAATAAAAACAGGCAAATTTAATCCAGGCCTACAGATACATTAAGGGCAGACAAAGCCTCCTCCTGAGGCTACACCCRAAMTGGACCCYGAGTCACAAGATCTTCCYMTTTTRTAAGTTCTGTCTCATTGACACATTGGGCCTCAATTCCCCAATGACACCTTCAGCTGATGATGTCACCCACCCCAAACCTGCTCCCCCCAATTCTCTGTTGTTTCCATATTTTGGGTCTCTGAGGCAATGAAATGTCCTTGGATTTGAGGCCCAGAGAGGAATTGTTTTGTCTAAAGATGGGAGAACAGGACCTTTACWGCCGGACACTRGAGAAGTACAAGAATATAGATACATGAAAATAKAGAAACTAAAAATCCTAAGGCATCGTTTCCCCCTAGAATCACTAGAGAGGAGTTCATCAGGCATTTCCCAGCCCACCCAGGCCTTCTCTCCTCCAGGGAATAAGGCAAACACCGATTTCCCTATTCCTGCCTGTGGCTGTTGTGATCCCGTGGCTGTTGTGGTCCCGTGGCTGTTGTGGTCCTGTGGCTGTTGTGGTCCCGTGGCTGTTGTGGTCCTGTGGCTGTTGCGGTCTCGTGGCTGTTGTGGTCCCGTGGCTGTTGTGGTCCCGTGGCTGTTGTGATCCCGTGGCTGTTGCCATTCCCGGGTGCTCTCCCCCTGTGGCTGTGGATTACAGAGTCCATGAAGTTGTCAGCAGAGCGTTTCCTCAGGCTGATCCCCACAAGGCCTGAGTGCCAGCATCCATCCCCAGGCTTCTGTGGACAGCACAGAGCAAGGACAGGCACTTTGTTGTCCTCAAGGTCCCTGAAGGGACAAGAGAGCTGGAGAGGAACTTGGGACAAGGGCATGGAGTGACAGGACAAGGGGGAATGGCTTCCCACTGCCGTAGGGCAGGGATGGATGGAATATTGGGAAGGAATTGTTCCCTGTGAGGGTGGGGAGGCCCTGGCACAGGGTGCCCAGAGCAGCTGTGGCTGCCCCTGGATCCCTGGCAGTGTCCAAGGCCAGGCTGGACACTGGACTGGGAGCACCCTGGGACAGTGGAAGGTGTCCCTGCCCATGGCAGGGTGTGGAACAAAATGAGCTTTAAGGCCTCTTCCAATGCAAACCATTCCATGATTCCACATTTCTGTGATCCAGGAAAGTGAGTTGTGTGGGATGAGAGTCACAGTAGCCACATGGGGAGTGTGGGGGTGGCACAGCCTGCCAGTTGTAAAGCACAAACATGGCTTAAATTCTTGTCTGCCTGGATTTGTGACATCTCCCTGAAGCTGGAGCTTTCTGGTGCCAGGGCTTGGCTCTGTGCCACGCTGAAGTTGAGCTGGAGGTGGGAACAACACTCGGTGTCTTGTAGAAGAGCTCAGTGGGCAGAGTATGTGAAAAAACACCAGAAAGCTGCTTGTGATCCTGAAAACCAGAGCTGCGCTTCCTGATGACAATGCTCCAGCTCCCGGAGGGTGTTGTGAGGTGCAGAGCTCCCTTGAAAGTGCTCTGCTGGAAGGGCAGGAATTCACAGTCCCTCTGTSCAGGAGGATGCAGGAACACAGTCCTGGGATGGGTGAAAAATGAGTAAAATCCAGCATGGGCTCGATACCTTTCAGGAGCAGAGAGAAGAGGAAGCAGCAGTGGGTTGGCAGCAGGATGGGAGGGTGGAGGGGGCTACTGGGAGGGAGCCTCATGTATAATTCCCTTCTCCAGAGCTGGAAAACAGCTCCAGCCTGGCCACCCTGCTGGCTCAGCACACACAGCTGCAGAGCAGAGGAGGATCTCCTGCCCTCGGACACCTTCCTGGGGAGAGCGCCATCAAAGCACGGGTTTTTTTTGTGCTCAAACGCTCAAATAGCATTTCCCATCAAAAAGGTTGCCTTGATTATTTGCCAGCAAACTGCAAACCTTTGCAACAGCCCAAACATCACAGGAGGAGACAGAGGGACTGGCTGTGAGGCCAGCTCAGGGCAGCCCCATTTCCTCAGGGCCGAGCTTGAATTGTTCCTCTCTCAGCACCAGCCCAGAGCACAGGGGAGCTCTTGGGAATCATCAGAGATCCTGAGCCCTCCACCCACAGTCCCCCACCTGATCCAGCTCCTCCACAACAGTGGAGACAACMCAGCATTGCTTTGTGCTATCCTAATGGTCACGTGCCTCAGTTTCCCAATTCCCTGCATGCTGAGGAACAAGTGGGATTGCAACTTCTGCTCCGGGAGATAACAAGGAGTGGCTGCTTGGCACACAGGATTCCAAATCTCCAAACAACGCATAATCACAAACGTTGTTTGGCATCAGCTCTCTGCTCCAAACCTGGGAACAGAAACTTCCCTGCCTTTCACAGAATTATAGAATTGTTAAAGTTGGAAAAGTCCTTTAAGATCATAAAGTCCAAGCATTCCCCCAGCACTGCCAAGGCCATCACTGAACCATGTCCCCAAGTGCCACATCCATGTGTTTTTGAACACCTCCCCACTGCCCTGGGCAGCCTGTGCCAATTCCTGACCAMCCTTTCCATGATGAAATTTTCTCTAATATCCAACCTACTCCTCCCCTGCTGCAGCTTCCTGACATCTGCTGTAGATTCTATGTGGTTTAGAGACTTTCTGTGGAGGCATCTCATCCAACCAAGTACCAAGTGAAGAGGAAAGAGGGAATYGGAAGAGATCTTTCACAGAATCATAGAATCATTAAGGTTGAAARCACCCTCTCAGACCATCKAGTCCYCCCATTATCCCAGCACTGCCAGGGCCACCACCAAGGAAAGAAGACATTCCTAACAACACAAAGCCTGTCTTTTCCAGAGTATCTCTGCCTTTCAGCAAAGCTCTGTCACTTACTCACTCTGGGACTGGTTTTTGAAGCAGACCTTTGGAAATCTCCAGTGGGGGCACAAACAGCATTAGGAAACCCAAATTATCCATGGGCAGGAGTGCTGGAGAGACACCTGGCATGATGAGATAAGACAGAAGGACACGAAGGCCATCAGTAATAGCTGTTGGGAAAGGCTGGAAACAAATTTATTCATCATTCCCACTGAACATGTCTCCTGAAAATTCAGAATCATCGAATTTGGAATATCCTGAGCTGGAAGGACTCACAAGGATCATCAAATCCAGCCCCTGGCCCTGCACCTAGCAGCCACAATTTGCCTGACTGAGCACCTTGCCTGCTATTAAAGCTCATTTTTTACCCTCATAATGCCCTGTGATCCTTCTGTGATGGGTGTAAGGAGCCAGGGACAGGATCCAGCAGCACTATATGGAAATGCCAGTCCCATAAGCTGGCAGGAATTAGGGAACTGGGACAGTGTGGGCAATGGATCTGCCAGCAGAGAGACACACACAGGAGCAGAGTGAAAGAAGGTGCAAGGAAAAATTACCAGGAAAATTCCCTGGGGAAGAGGGCAAATCAGAAAATTTAATGCCTGGTTGAGAAAATGAGGAAAAAAAGAATACTTGAACAAGAAAAAAGGAATGGTCAAAKTTAGGAGAGCTCAGAAACACAAGGAAATCATGTTGGCTGGGATGAGTATTCCACACCCCTTCCTAATCTCACCTGGCTCTTCCAGCAGGAGCCTGGGCAGAGCTCCGAGAATTCAGCATTTCCAATCATAGAGGAGCCCAGACTCTTCCCAGGTTTGGCTTTGCAGCTCATCAGCCGTGCAGGGAGAGAGGGAGGGGGGATGGACGGGAGTCAGGGGTGGGAGCCCCTCTCCTGCACTGGGACCATGGGCCCGGCTGGGGAGGAATTGCCTTTGCCCAGGAGCACGAGGGACTCTCACACTGACACGCTCCCCAAGGTCTCTGCCAAGGTGTCAAGGTGAATATCAAACAGGCCTGAGGAGCCCCAGGAATTGGGCTAAGGATGCAGTTGCCATGGCAACAGAATGGCTTATGGTTGGCGATATTGAGTGATGTGTCACATTCATAAAGTCACGGCGCTGAGGCAGCGCCTCCGAGGAGCCTTTAGAGCAAACCAGGATGGAGAGAGAGMTGGGGATGGGGATGGGACTGGGGCTGGAATTGGTGCTGGGGTTGAGATTGGGGCTGGAACTGGGATTGGGATTTGGACTGGGGCTACTGGGACTGGGACTCCTGGCACTGGTACTGGAGCTGGAGCTGGGGCTGGGACTGGGGCTGGGGCTGGAATTGGGATTTGGACTGGGACTCCTGGCACTGGTACTGGAGCTGGAGCTGGGGCTGGGACTGGGGCTTGGGCTGGGGATGGAGTTGGGACTGGGGCTGAGGCTGGGGCTGAGTCTGGAATTGGGACTGGGACAGGAAGTGGGACAGGGGCTGAGGCTGGAGTTGGAGTCGAGACTGTGGCTTCTGACTCTGATGGTGTTTGTTTCTGGGCAGAGGTGCTTCAGAGAACACAAAGTTAACTCTTTCCACATKAAAACTGTCAATTCTTATTCCACAGTGTGGCATGGGGAGAGGTAGGGAAGTTCAAAAGCCACCAGATGTATCCAAACCACAATGTTTTATTTGACATCCTTGCAATGYCCTCACTCAAGATTAACCTTTAGGATAAACCTTCCTGAAAACAGCTGAGCAGAGGTGTTTTCTTCTGTTAGCGGRAGGTGATAGAGTTGTGGAATATCCTGAGCTGGAGGGCACTGCCAAGGATCATTGAGTCCCACTGCTGGCCCTGCACAGACACCCCAACAATCCCACCCTGTGCATCCCTGGCAGTGCTGTCCAAACGCTCCTGGAGCTCTGGCAGACTCGGGGCTGTGCCCATTCCCTGGGGAGCCTGGGCAGTGCCAGCACCCTCTGGGGGAAGAACCTTTGTCTGAAATCCAACCTAAACCTCCCCTGATACAGCTCCAGTCATTCTCCGTCTCCTGTCACTGTCTCCAGAGCAGGGAGTAGTGCCTGTCCCTCCTCTTCCCCTCATGAGGCAATTTAACTGGGATGAGTCTCCCCTCAGTCTCCTCCAGCTGAACAAACCAAGTGCTGTTCCTTACAAGGCTTCCCTTCCACACCCTTCCCCACCCTTGTGGCCTCCTTTGGACACTCTCTAGGAGCTAAAATGATACTTTAATGTACTTACCATGTTCATGCTTCTCCTCCACTCCTGGAGGGTTCAGGTGTTGGCTCCCTGACGCCCTGGTTTCATTCACTGCACATGGTCCAGGGTCACTCTGAGCTGCAGCAGATGCCAGCTCTGGACAAGGGAGCAACCACACACAGAGATCTTGTGGCACATCCTCCACTCACAGCTTCCCTGACCCAAACGAGGGAGCTGGTGCTGCTGGGCACAGATCTGGAAATGGAGAACATGTCTTGCTCTCATCCTACAGCACAACGAATCAAGCTCATCTCATTCCTTAGATCTGTTATTAAATCTCTGCCCTTTGGATGTTGGGATTTTTCTCCTTATCCAGTAAATGTCAGATGTGAAACACTTAAACAGCCAGAGCAGAACCTCAAGGCACAGTTTTTTTTCTAGCAGGTCCCACATAAAAGATTTCCCTGCTTGTTCTGCACCTGTGGGTTTTATGCTCAGTTTCAAAACACACACACAATGTATTGATTCTCCTTTTCCAATTTCGAATGCTCACAGTGAGTGAGGGTGGTGGGGGAGGGCACTTCTGTTCCCCCTTCCCCAGTTSTTGCAGTGATCCCTCCAGATCCCAGCAGGGATGTAGGATTTGCCCTTTGTGTCTCAGGCAGGTGCTCTCATTGCARGATACGACACAGCCGTACGTGTTTTATAAGAAGACAGAGGTCTAAGTGTCTAAACATAGGAATAAGTTTCATGCTCCAAATCCCAATTTCACAAGTTGCCTAAGTGCTGCTCTTGGATAGACACGTGAACTCATGTGGAAGAATCTCCACACAACCTGTGTCACTGTCATCTGCAGCGTGGGGCCATGGACATCCCTGTGCTCAGCATCATCCTTGTCACAAGTGCTGCTCTCTGAGCCTGGCCATTCCATTTTCACTCCAGTGTGTGCAGGTACCCCCAGCTCAGCATTGCAAATTCCATCCCTGAGATTGGGCTGCTTCTCCTCAGTTTGGGAAGTGCTGCACACCACAGAGTGGGAGTCCATCGTGAGTTTAGCCAGAAGAACATTGTCATGATGAGGGATGAGCGTGGAGGAGGAAGGAGTTGAACATTAATAACAGTGGACAAGACTTGTCTGCATTGATGGATGGTTCTAGCACCAGGAAATCAAAACAGATTTAGMCTGAATTTGGGTTAATTTGCGAACTGGGCCAAATCAAATGAACCCAAGAGCACCTTTTCGTGTCTCTTTGCCCTCAAGACAGCATTGCAGAAACATAAAAAGAAACCTCTTTTTTTGCATTCAGATCCCAAATTGCTGTTTCAAAAGGCAGACCCCCTTTGGACAGGTGTCTATGGGCTGTTTGTGACAAGGTTTTGATGGGGACAGCTCCGTGGCAGAGCAGGTGATCCCTGCAGTCCATGAGCAGATGGATATTCCTGGCAGGAAGTGCAGCCTGTGGAGGATCCAGGCCAGAGCAGAGGAAGAGAGAAAGGAGCCACTCTGTCCTCACTGCAACCCTGTCCTGCACCACCTGTTTGGTAATGAAGGGCTTGGGTGTGATCTTTGGTGGCAACAAAAGGGGCAGGACAGGACTGGAGGTGAAGGCAGTTCCAGGAAAAGAGGGAGGAAAGGTCATTTGCCTGCCTGGGTTAATAACTGCCTTTCTGATTCCCACTACCTGAATCAATAATTAAATATATTAAAATTACATATTTTTATGTTCATATATGTAATTTGGTACTAAATTAATTTCCCCAAGTTGAGTCTGTTTGGTTCACAACAATGGAGTCTTGAGCAACCGGATTTAGGGGGGGCCATCTCTGCTCAGAGATCTTTGAGGTCTCTTCCAACCCAACCCATTCTATGATTTCTAGGGTGATTTCTATGATATTTGGCAAGAGGTCTTCCACCTTTGTCTCAACCCGAGAGTTTTCTCATCCCTGATCCTTCAAACCCTCTCCCCTCCTGCTGCAGGAAGCAGTGAATGAGCAGCTGGGCAGGAGTTTGGCCTCTTACTGGGACCAGCACGCCAGTGTCCACTCCTTGCCAGAGGTGGAATTCTGCCTACATAAAAAATATTTTCAGCAGACTTTGTCAAATGTTATTTGCTCCTTTCTGCCTGTGATTGCTCWTCAGTGTGTAATTAATTAATAACCACTCCAGCCAGTGGTTCACCCACCACAGGTCTGAGCTGTAACATCCGACTTGGCTTCAGCTCTCTGGGCTCAGAGCTGACCACAACGATGTCCAGCAGAAACTCCTACGCAGCTTGTATTGGATAATGAGACTTTGAAATGTCAGCTTGGTTTAAATCACAGAATCCCAGGTTGTGTTGGAAGGGACATCAAAGCTCATCCACTTCCTCCCCTGCCATGGGCAGGGACACCTTTCCCTGTCCCAGGTTGCTCCAAGCCCCACCCAATCTGGCCAAAATCTAATGTTATGAAATATCAGTAATATAATAAAATACCAGTAATATCACATGCTGGAAGTTTTTCTATGACCAAGGCAATTCATTCAAAATCAGTCCTCTAAGAACCCTCTATTAGAGACACACAATCCTCTTTGCCAACAATAATCTCATCAATGACATAGTGCTCTTTAAGCTGCTTTTTTCCGAAACACAGAACAAAACCTGCACACACCCACACACACCCACACACCCCTTGCATCCTTATTGAGCAATTCTCACCTCACAGCAGATCTCTGTCATTACCAGAATTTTGGTTTCTAATGTACTCGAAAAACTTCTTTGCCCTATTGATTGCAGCTGTGGATTTTTCACCGAGGGCCATAAACYCCTTTATCAATTTTCAGTTCCCTTAAGTGTCTCCTTCTCACCAATTGTCAGATATAGCCCYCTCCTCCTATTATTTAGAGCTTTTGTTTTTCAATAGCTCAGCCCAAGTCCCTGGGAGGTGGGGATTCAAGCAGCAGGMGCTACTGTTGCTGGAAAGAAAAGATGGGCCCTGAGGAAAGTGGAATGTGGGACAGACAGATGGGGCAGGATGGAGGGGCGTGGTTTGACTCGGATACCTTGAGGGTCTGGGAAGAGAGGAAATGGATGGGTGCCTAAGAGATGAGATTGCTCTTGGCAGCATCACGGGCTGGAGAGTGAGGARCTGCGACAAGCAGTTTACAAATGTGAGCCATGGGTGGTCTCCCCTTGGTCTGCAGCTGCGCTCCAGAGCTGCTCTGGCCACTCGGGGGTTCAGCAGTTTATAGGATTGGTGACACGTTGTCACTTCACTGATCAAGGCAGCRCCGGCTGGCTGTGGGGAAGGGAGASAGAACATGGGGAAGAAGGAGAGGGAATGGAGAAAGATGCTCARGGAGCAATAAAATCAGTGTTAGACACAAAGAGAGAAGACAGGAAAACACAAAACACTCATAAAGAGGAGAAATATGCAGAGGTTAACGAATGTAAAGTGAAGCACGAGCATCATGAGGGTCTGGGAGAAAGCACAGCTCCATCAGTGGAAGTGGCTCCAAGTTGCACCAGGCGGGGGGTTCAGATTGGAAAACAGGAAATTTTTTYGTGGAAAGAGTAGTCAGGTACTGGAACACACTGCCCAGGGTAGTGGTGGAGTCACCATCCCTGGGAGGGCTCAAAAAATTTGTGGCTGTGGCACTTGGGGACATTTAATGGTGAGCATGGCAGTG
>NW_026624279.1:106367-108839 GCF_030028575.1 Malurus melanocephalus
TTTTTTTTTTTTTTTGGTAATTTTGGGTCTTTTTCCAAAAAGATGAATCTGACCTTGAAAGAACTTTCTTCCATTAAACCCAAAGCTATGGAGCTGTAAGAGGAGCTGCTAACCAGGACCAAAAGATATTTCCACACGGGTTTTCAAGCAGCTCCTGAGGCTGCTTTTCCAGTGGACTTTTCATCAGTCCTTGTATCCGAACCAGCAGCAATTACCGAGAAGATTAGAAAGTTGCCCATTGGTGTCAGGAACAGCAGTCCCAGAGAAACAGTCTAATTAACAATCAAATAATCCAGCATTTAGATAAACGCAGAGTAGCTTGATTGGGTCAAACCATCAGAGCTGCTGAAGGGAGAAGTGTGTCTTGTTAACCTGGAAAAGTTAATAAAATCCGAGAGCAAGGTGACCCAAGTGCATGTCATTTCCTTGGATTTTCAAAACACTTTTTAGAAGGTTCCTCATAAAAGACTTAAGGAAAATAAATAGATATAGGAGAGAGGGAAAGGAGTCAGAAGAACTGATTTCATTTAAAGATACAAACCAAGGAACTGTAATGGAAGTTTGTTCCCCAGAGAACCAGAGGTAAGGAAAGGGTTTTCTCAGTGTTGTTGTTTATAGTCATTAATTAAATATGAAACACAATGTTAATTGTATTGTCAATGGAAAACATAAATTTGAAATAGAGGAAATACCAAATGTCTAACTCTCTCTTATAACAAGCTCTGAACTGTCCATAGTTTTAAAAAATATTTTCTTGGCCTTTTTCCATAAACACCCAAAGAAACTGCTCTTAAAATCAAAAGCAACAAGCCACAAAGATTTTATCTGAAAAAGAATAAGAACAAGGAGGACTTTTTTTCCAGTTTGCATTCCAGATCCAACTACCTGATGGCATTCTGGGCTGGAATATCCCTGCTCAGTACAAATCATGGCAGTTCACTAAGTCTAATGTCCCTTTCTGGCTTCTGGAGTCTGGGAAATGAGGACTCTCCATGATTGCAAGCTTTAAAAAACTGGAAACACACACACCAAAATGTCATGGGTACTGCAATTTCTTGTGGGTTCGCATAGGCAAATGGAATATTCTGATTATTGGGAAAAGAGAAAAGGAGATATATGATTTTCTGCTTGAGACAGCAATAAAGGCAAATGGTCAATCTAATTTCATTTCATATAACAGTAGACAAATCTTGTGTTGGAAAGGACCTGTGGAGATCTYGTGGTCACCCCATATTCTGAGCAGGTCTTTTAAGACCCATCCTGCTGCTCGAGTCTTGTTCAATTGTGTTATGTCACCTCCGTGACAGAGCTCCCATGGCTGCTGAACCCATTTGCCAGGATTTGCTTCACCACTGGTCCTGGCAGGCTGAAATGACAGGGATTTGGAGAAACCAGAAGTTTATGTGAAGTAATGTCCTTGAAGTACCTGCTGTTCCTGCCTCTTTGCAATGGTGTTTTTACAGCAAATCTCACGTCTGAAATTCATCCACAGTGTGAATGATGCCAGAAATATCCCAATATTAGATGATAAAGAGGATTTTAAATAGAATAAAGAGACTGGTAACTTCCTTGGGTGTTCTCACACTTGTAGAACCAAACCCATACCAAACTAAGCTTCAGCTGAGAGGGAACCAAGCAAATGGGGTAACCTGGGAACCCCTAACCAGGGATCAAAGCCATATGTTATGGGATGGACTGTGGGAGACCTGGTGAGACACTGCCCTGCTGCCCCAGCACCAGGAGGCACAGAGCCTGCCATGGTGTTTCTAATCAAGCAGCGTGAAGGAGGGGTTTGTCAGATCCCCTGTGACAGTGAGGGAAGGCACAGCTGACACATCAGACTGATTAAAAGGTTCTTTTTCTCAGGGCACTGCTAATGATGCAGGGCTGCAGCAGTTTGACAGCAGGAATTGCGATCACTGCTCGTTGTTTGTGGGGTGGGGATGCCTTGGAGGAGCTGGAACCACACTGTGATGGTCCTGCACGGATATGTCCAAACCAGTTTGAGAGACAGGGATGTAAAGGGACAAGGAGACAGGGAGAGTGGGAGGAGAGACCGAGACACACAGGGGAGAAGAGCTTCCTGTAGGTGGTTCAGGCTTTCACTTGTGAGCTGAAGCCATCTAGATCTCCAGTGCTTCCCAGCTGAATAAATGGAGAACATCCTAGCTCTGAAAAAACACCCAAATCTCCTAATTCCTAGGCCACAAATTTAGTATTTTAGGACTTAGATCTATTTTTGTTAGTTTGAACTGGAAAAGGAGAATATTTCTAATAACAAAATAGCATTTTCATGGTCATGTTTCTGGTTGCTTGACACTATGTATGGTGACTTCTGCACTGGTAATAAGAATATAACAGACCATGAAATTGAAAAGATCACTTCAGAGCTTTGGTAGAAATCTGGGGAAAATCTTTTTCCTGTTCCAATTGAGAAGAGTCTGAAAAGAGGAAAGCTCTCTAATTTTGTAT
>NW_026624279.1:111214-112819 GCF_030028575.1 Malurus melanocephalus
GAGAAGGAGAAGGAGAAGGAGAAGGAGAAGGAGAAGGAGAAGGAGAAGGAGAAGGAGAAGGAGAAGGAGAAGGAGAAGGAGAAGGAGAAGGAGAAAAAATATAAATAGGAAGATGAAAGCCGAGAGAAAATATGAATGCAAAAGAGATGCAAAGGGAAAAGGGAAACGAGAAAGAGACGGAGAAAGTGAAAAGTAGAAGAAAAAGTAAATTGATGACAGGCCAATGTATTGCCCAGGACATTGGGAAGTGGAGGACTCGCCATTCATGTCAGTCCCAATGACTTCAGCAGAGCCATAGAGGAACAAAGGGCCAAAAGCTCTGGCTGCCTTTGACCATGGATAGCTCCCAGACCTGAGCACAACCCCACTCTTTCACAGGGCAGCTGGAGGCCTGAAACAGCCCCTGGTATCATCTCCTGCAGGCCGAGGATCTCTCAGCCATCAGGCTGAGTCCTCGTGTCACTGAAACTACAGGAAAAACGGAAACTCTCCAAAAACAATTTGAATGTGACAGAGTCAAGGCATTACTTTATTTTCTTGCCAGGATGTGCCACAGTAATAATTTCCTCCACACATAACCCAGATGTGCAGAGAGAATCATTCCATGACACGTGGATTTTTCAAGATTTCCTCCAAACTTTATACATTCAAAACCCATTGACCTTTATTTGTTTTATGTTCATTGGTCCAATGTTGCTTAGTTCTTAGTATTTAGATTCTTACTGGATCTGGATTTTTTTGCCTCCAATGATGATTAGGTCCGCCTTCTTATCTCTTTTCTCAGACCAGGTGCCTCCGACCACAACCTTCAGCTAGGGGAGAAATTTGGACCAGATGTTCTGTTAAAGGCCGCTGATGGCTGTTGGTGGTCCCTGTTGGTTACTAGTGGCCGTTGACAGTCCTTATTTTTTGTGCTGCTCCCAGTCTGTTGAGCTGTGAACCACCTCAGGTTGAATCTGGTGGAGCAATGCCCTGGAAGAAATCTTCAGCATCCTTCACCTGGGGCAAAGGCGAACAAAATTTCTGACTTAAGGAATATAATAAACTTTTGAACTGTTGTGTCTTTCCAGCAATTGAGCATCCTTGCCAGACCGTGTAGGCTGGGAGCAGCCAGTGCTAGGGCATCTGCCTTGCAAAGATGGGGATGAGAGGCTGCCCAGGCCAGGCTCCCTGTGCCCTTGGGCAGCCAGGGAAGCTCTGCTGTCCTCACTGAGCCTTGACAGTAACAACAGAGGTTGGAGTTGTGTGTAGGATTGCTTTATTTTAAGCACAGCAAAGAACACACTGGACACAGACACACAAGGCAAGGGCAGGGTTTCTCCCCAGGCTCCACAACAGCTGCTTCTTCAGGCGTGTCCCAGGCAGAAGTGGCTGTCAAGAGAAGCAAGTGACCTGAGAGACCAGGTGGAGTTGAAAATGCGGGCATATGCAGGAGCAAAGAGGGGGAGAGGGGCAGGGAAGGAGAAAAGAGAGGAGGAGTGAGGTTGAGGCTGCCAAGGGGTGGCCAAGGGGGCTGTTGGTGGTGGCTCTAGCAGGGCCCGCAGGTGTCCCAGAGCTTCTTGCTGTAGCGGGGCACGACGCAAGGGCTGCAGGCGGGAGCAGCGT
>NW_026624280.1:0-689 GCF_030028575.1 Malurus melanocephalus
AAATCTGATTTTATCAATAAATCCCGCGGCTCCTCAATTTATCACAATTCCCCGGGTTTCAAGTCAACAATTCATGAAATCTGGGGCGGTCTGGAGTTGGCAGCTTGGTCTGCGGTGCTATTTGCAAAACTCATTAAAATTAAAATTAGAATTAAAATTAAAATTAAAATTAAAATTAAAAGTAAAATTAAAATGAAAATTAAAATTAAATTAAAATTAAAATTAAAATTAAAATTAAAATTAAAATTAAAAGTAAATTTAAAAACTTAAAATTAAAATTAAAATTAAAAGTAAAAATAAAATTTAAATTTAGATTTAAATTTAAATTCAAAGTAAAATGAAAATGAAAATCAATATTAAAATTAAAATAAATTAAAATTAAAACCAAAATTAAAATTAAAATTAAAATTTTATTAGTGTCAATGGAGCTGCAGATTTTAGAGCTGGGTTTAGAACCGGATCTAGATTTGGAATGTAGGGAATTTTGTGAAATTCTGGGGAATTTTCAGGTGGATTTTGGGAGGGCTCTGGCAAATTTTTGGTGTTTTTAAATGGATTTTCAGAGGCTTTTCATGGATTTGGGGTGTTCCAATGAAGTTTGGGGATCTCAGAGGGATTTTGGGGAATTCTGGGGAATTTTCAGGAATTTTGGGTGAATTTTGGGAGGTTTTGGACAAATTTTTGGTGGC
>NW_026624280.1:1859-3961 GCF_030028575.1 Malurus melanocephalus
AAAAATTGAGGTGAATCTCCCGATCCTGCACATTTGCACGACGTGTTGCCTGAGAAATTTCAGCAATTCCTCTGGAAATAAATAAATAAATTTTTATAACAAGCAGAATTTTGACAGAACTCATTTGAAAAAATCCATTTGCTGCTTCATCCGGATTTTTTTTTTTACCCGTTGTTAATTTTCTGGTTTTCCTGGCGCTTCCTTTCTCAATGAAAGTTGAAATAAATTTATAACAAACTTTTTGCCTGTGCCTACAAATTTCTACCACATCCATCCATATCTCCATATCTTCAGGCTGAAAAGCAAGATAAACCAGAAGACAAAGTTAACATCTTAGATGGTATTTTGAGTTTATTGCTAAAATTTACTACCCCAGAGACTGGACAAAACAAAAATCCATGAAAAATATACAACAGCAATAAGTTGGGGTTTTTTTAAAATGTTTCACCACGTATTTCGTGCTGAGGATCTGATCCTTGATGGTGCGAAGGAGCTTCCCTGAGTGCATTTTTTTGCAAAAATTAGTGGTGTTTAAAACTTGGACTAAATCCCGGTTAGATCCGCCGGTTTGGTTTTCCAACTCCTGAATGATTTATGGGCACAAAATAGGGAAATCCAGAATTGATGCCTCTCTTTGGACGCGCAGCCCAACAAACAGGAATGGGGATTTAAAACGTGCTTGGATTTAAAACACAGTTGGATTTAAAACGCGCTTGATTTGTTGCTCGTTGAGGTTTGGAAGAAGAGGCATCCAAAGGATTGTCGTGTTTTCTGGCCTGCCCTGGGATAAAATTCTTTCTGGATGATCCGAGAGCTGAAACATTCTTGTTTTGATCAAGATAAACGCAAAATCTTCTTTCCCTGGCATCCTGGTGATCACGCACACTGCGGGCGCTGCAGTTCTGCGAGACACATRTAATCATTTATTGCTAAACAAAAGTAATCAAATTTAGTTGTTTTTTAAAAAAATTGAGATGAAGGACCTGATTTTCTCCCCGCTCAAACCCTGCCACAACCAGGTGGGCGCAGCAATAACTGTGGCTCCTCAAGCCCATGAAAAACAGTGTCGCATTGAGAAACTCCATAAATGAATGGGAGGGGACGAGCAGCGCCTCCCCCCCGAGGATGTTTTGTTAATTAAATTAGCATCTAAATAGCCAGAGCTAATCTGGGAAGTCAGCCCCTCATTACAGTAACTAGGAAGGGGGAAAAGAACCCGAGACAATCCCCTACAAGATGGGGTTAAGTTGGCGTTTCACGAACTATTTGCCCGGCCTGTCCCTCCCAAGTGAAAGCTGCCGCCCTCCCTTTTTTTTTTTTTTTTTTTTTTTTTTTTTTTTTTTTATTTTTTTTTTTTTCTCCCGGCATAATTAGCATGGCCCAGCGCCGTGAATGGAAACAATATCCTCCCTCCGAGCTGTGCCCCTCCGGGGAGATGCTTCCCACAGATTGCGGAGCTCCGAGCCAGGGAAAAAAAAAACAAAACTTGTCGAGGAATTCACAGCGGGGTAATTACAACGAGGAGGCTTGTGTCGGTGCGAGGGGAGAGCTGCGGGGCTGGAATTCACGGCAGGAAGGAAAAAGGAAAGGTCCAGAGGACTTGAGGAGAGCCACGAGAATTTATTGCTCCCGAGCATCTTCTCAGAGCGCCGAGCCGCGGCATCAAAAYAGAAATGGGGTTTTGGGCTCTCTCCCGGTCTCCGAAAAAAGTTTGCAGAAAGCAGTGAATCTCTTTTCTCTTTGACTATTAGAAGTGAAGAAAGGCTAAAAGAGTTGAGGTTTTGGGGTTTGTTTGGGTTTTTTTTTTCAGATTTTAAAACAAATTCTTCATCCTGAGTAGAAAACCGGAGCTAAGCTTGCACGATTTGTGTGACTGCACTTCTAACACCCTGGCAACTCTTGGGAATAAATAAAAAGGTTGTGTGGGATCCTTTTCCCTGGAAGATTTGCGGTTTGATTTCCCCTAAACCCAGTGGTAACCGATAGAGGAGATTCAGGAGGAAGGGCTGGGTTGGGGTGACACTGCTGTCCCCAGCAGCAGTGCGCATCTGGCCGTGGGTTTTGTTAGGAAAATTAATCCACAAACATCAGAGGTTTATGAC
>NW_026624280.1:5086-29597 GCF_030028575.1 Malurus melanocephalus
TTTTTAGGTCCAAGGCATTTCCCAGCCCTTCTGCTCACTTGGGATGCTCTTAGGAACACGGATATTAATCCCAGTGTGACTCAAATGCCAACTTAATATTTGTTTCTTCTGTGCTTTGACAAAATAGTCTTCAGGTCAGACAGGCATGAAATGATAAATATTGAGTGCAGTTCTGCCGGGCAAAAAGTGCCACCTGCCAAAATCTTATCTCAAAACCACTTGGAAGTGTTTTATTTATTTATTTCTGTCACAAAACCTCATTTAATGGTGGAAGGCCAAAGGATTACAATTTTGAATCTGGGATTTTCTCCTGTCCTTGCTGAAATCTGCCCTTTCAAAGTAACATTGAGAGAATCCTTCTTGTGAACTGAAATAGCAGCTGCAAGGTTTTTCAACCATGACCATTTAAATGAGGTTTTGGGGTTTGTTTTTTTTTTTTTTTTTTTCTTTACGGTTTCATTCTCAGTTTCTGGAATCGGTTGAGGGCTCTGGTGAGGATAAAGTGTCCAAGGCCAGGCTGGACGGGGCTTGTAGGACTCTGGGACAGTGGAAGGTGTCCCTGCCCATAGCAGAAGTTGTAACAAGGTGAACTTTAAGGTCCCTTCCAACCTAAACCAATCCATGATTCTGTGATCTTTAATGATATTTGATATATAAATTGATTTCTAATGGACAGAAACCCCACAAGACACAGACTAAATCCCAGGGTGAGGTGTGAACTCCCGGTGCTGATGCCATTGTCTGCTCAACATGGAATGTTGAGATATTTCTCAATAGGAGGGGACTGAGGGGTGATGGGCTTCTCTTTCAACCACCCAGGGGTGGAGTGGCAGGGTTTGGGGTAACCCTGAGYCCCCTCCACTCTGTAAATGCCATTTTGGCTGCACCCCCTCATGAATCCCTCTGTTCTGAAGGAACACACATCCAAACATGAACACCTGGGTCCCTCACTTCAATATGGATACTGAGGGGCTGAAGTGAGTCCAGGGAAGGGAATGGAGCTGGGGAAGGGGCTGGAGCACCAGRAGAGRCTGAGGGAGCTGGGAAAGGGGCTCAGCCTGGAGAAAAGGGGGATCAGGGGGGACCTTGTGGCTCTGCACAACTCCCTGACAGGAGGGRRCAGCCGGGGGGTCGGGATTTCTCCCAGGGAACAGGGACAKGACAAGGGGAYRTAGCATTAACCTGCACCACRGAAGATTTRGGTTGGACATTTTATTAGGARGAATTTCTTCACAGAAGGGKTGATGCCCACRAAGKTSCACCTGACCTGAGGAAGAGTTTCTTTACTGTGTGGTGATCGAGCACTGGAACYGTTTGACCAGAGAAKGTGTGGAGTCKCCCTCACTGGAGATATTCCAGAACGGTCTGGGMACAATCCTGTGCCCTGTGCTCTAAGATGATCCTGCTTGATTAGGGGTTTGGACCACATGACCCACTTTGGTCACTCCCAAAATTACAAATTCTGTGATTCTGTGCTCTGATATTGGAAGGGCTGCCCAGGGAGSTTTGCASTCCCCACCCCTGGAGGTGTCTGAAGAACACCTGGAGGCGGCACTCGGTGCTCTGCTCTGGTGACAAGGTGGTGCTCGGCCACAGTTTGAACTCGGTGATCCCGGAAATCTTTTCCACACTAATTAATTCCGTGATTCAGCGAGTCCTCGTCCCTCCCAGGCCGGGGACAGCGAGCAGGACTGCAACTCCCAACACGCACCGCGGCGGCGCGCCGGGAGCGGAGGGGGCGTGGCGCGGGCGGTGCACGCTGGGAATTGCAGTCCAGCCGCCATTGGCCCGGCGCGGCGCGCTGCACGCTGGGAGTTGYAGTCCGGCCGCCATTGGCCCGGCRCGGCACCTCCCTCACSGGCGCTCCGCCCCGCTCCGGCTCTCCCTCGGCAGACGGAAGCCGGGCAGGGACGAGGGAGCCGGGAAGGCTGGAGCGGCACGATGGGGGACTCCAAAGTGAAGGTGGCGGTGCGTGTCCGCCCCATGAACCGGCGAGGTGAGACCCCTTACCCCCTCCCTGGCATCCCCCTCAGCTGTCCTTCCCGGGAGCGGCGCGGCTCGGGGGTGCCGGTCCTTGGGGACAGGTGTCCGTGGGGACAGGTGTGCCCGAGGTGTGATCGGTGYGTGTCCTTATGTGTTTATTTATCACAGATAAACCCAGCCTGGCTCGGCACAGGCGGGGCCGCGCCCGCAGCCGCGCTGTGCTCACCCCCTTCTCTCCCGATATTCCTTTTCCCAAACCTGTGCGGTTTTATGGCTTTATTTTGCCTTGCCCGCTCCCCCGGGGAACAGCCCTCTCCGCACCTCTTGCACCTGCTTTCCAGCCGGTTCCTGCTGGCAGAGCGCTTCCTTCTTCCTGCTTTGCGGTTTTGGGGGAAAATGCCTCTTTTTCTGTGTTTTACTCTGTGCTAATTCACTCTGCTGTTCTCCGACCCCAATTTCTACCCCTCGGTGCTCGAGTGGGACGCTGTTAACCAGATGACAGCGCCACAAGGATAAAAACAAGCAAGAAATTACAGAAGAGGAAGTGAGAATTGACAAGAGAATTTTTTATTGTTGTTTTTGGGTTGTTGTTTTTTTTTTTCCCCTCAACGAAACTTGCCTAAGGGTTATGTTAATCAGACCGTGGTCTGGGCAGCTGTTTAAATGTTTATTACTTGTCTTAATTAGAAAAACTTGCTCTGGATGATGAGGAAGCGAGTATGAAAAGGCAGCTTCAGCCAAGGAAGGGAAGGTGAAGAAGGCAGAAATCCAAGAAATGTGCAGGGTGATTTTTTTTTTTTAAATCCCACATTCTCACAGGAGTATGCCAATAATTCCTTTTGGGGRAAAAGAATTCAGGGAAGTCAGTTTAATAGTTGAAGCAACAAAAGGAGGGAGAGGAGAAGCCCTTTATCTGACATATTGTAACTTTTTAACTTCTTTCTGTAAAAAATGAGAAAAAAAGGTTATAATATTGAATGCAGTGATTCTGCACGTTGTAAAATGTCAGCAGGGGAATGTTCAGTGAGTTYGCAAGAGCTCCTGAGTCCAGAACAGGCAATGGAGTTGATATTTTTACCGTCTGGTGGTTTAGGGAAATTGAGGATATTTTGACTAAAAGCTGCATTTTGTGCCAGCTCTTCAAACTGAGGAGGGTGTAATTCATCCTTCCAGAGAATTGCTCGGAGGAGATGGAGTGAGGGTGTGGAGGAGCTGAGAGGTGGTGCCTGGTGTGGGTGACAAATTTGGGCTTTCCTCTTGCTCATGTCCCTTTCCTGACATCGATCATTTCCTTGGCTGGCTCMCAGATGTCTCCTGACTGCTCGGTGCTCCTCACCCCCGGGATCAGACAATAATTCAGATTGGAAGGGACCTCTGGAGCACGTCAGGTCGGATGAGGTTGCACAGGGCTTTGCTCAGTGAAGTTTTCACTCTCCAAGGGTGACTAATGCACCTCTCCCTCCCACATTTATCCTACATCTGTTCAGCCCTGAGTTTGTCCATGTGTCMTTTCCAGCCAGGGACTGAGTTCTGCAGGAAATACATCTGGGAAGAAGTGGAGGAAGWAAAGGAATCCAAAAGAAATCTAGATTATATCTTGTTATTCACTTTCATAGAATATCCTGAGTTGGAAGGGAYCCACTTCTGYCTSTCTTTTATTCTTTTATTATTAAGTATAAACTGAAAAATGTCATGGAGAGGATGACTCCTGTCAGGAGGCTCATCCAGGAGTTTGAGTATCATTCCTTGATGATTCCTTGATGAGAGAAGGATTGGCAGTTCACAGCTATTAAACATCCTGTTATTTGTGAATGACACCTAAATCCATTTAAGTCTAGCCTAAAAGATCTATCTCCTTTTATCCCTCAAACAAAATATCCTGGAATTGGTGGGGTTTTTTTTCCCCAGCAGATTATTTGTCACAGTCCAGATATTTTGGTGAGGTCTTAACAACTGACACCTCCCTGTGGTATTTCTGATGTACCCAGAATTCACAGAAACAAACAGTGCTACCAAGGCTACTGTTTTTCTTAACTATTTAATGTTAAATTTAGGAATTTGTGCAGCCGATTTTCTGAAGAGTCATCCATTTGTAAAAMTTCTGTGGCCTTGGTGTTTTTATTAGGCTTTGAAGCAGCTTTCCTGGAAGCTCTTTCATACCCGTTTTATTCTGAGCAGCATTTGTGTGGAGTTCTGGGGCTTTGGACCTGAAGCAAGTATTTGTTTTCTTCAGGATCACRAGTAATGTTCTTTCCTTCCCCCTGCACCGAAGGGCTTAACATTACAAACCTGTCAGATGGCTGAGCCCGTGGAAAGTTAAGCTTTGAAATGTTCTCAGTGTTTGCTTGTGGTKCTGGTGGTTGTCTTGGGTGTTTGAGTTATGAATTTCTTAAGGCAAAGGTTTATTAGGTTAATAAACGTGGGGTGCCAAACTGTTASGAGTTTTTACAGCTCATAAAAGCATAATGGGTTCCCTGCCTGCACATGGAAGGGATTTGTGTATCCTATAGTTGGGTATTTATAGCACTCACATCTCAAGGTGTTTGGGTTGAGGGTCCTGCTTCATCTCCATGCAGGGTAGTAATCCATAAACTCAGTKCATAGCACTCATTTTTAGTGAGGGCAACCATTTATGATTGTTCTTGGGTTTAGGATTTTTATTTTGCATCCAGTTTTCTTTATTTTGCGTCTTGCTTCCAATCAGACCTCAATCCTACAAATTCTGCATGAAGCTTTGCTTATTTTTATAAAAATGCCATTGTGTCCACGTGTTTGCTTTGCCACGTCTGGAGCTGGAGGCTCTGCTGGGTGGCAACAGAGGCGTCTCTTTTTACATCCTCYCTGCTTTGCAAAGTGGGATCTCGATTGACAGGCTTTTATGAATTAAATAATTCAGTACTGTTTTGTTAGATAAGATTCCCGGTCTCTTATTTTCTTGGCTCTGTAATTGAGTAAAGTATTTCCTAGTGCACTGTGTTATTCAAATGGGACTCTGATAACCATCAGGAAGTTCTTTTGCTGTTTTATTTAAGAGTTGTGGTGGATTTCCTTTTATGAGTGTCGTGTTGGATTTCTCTTAGCAGATACTCATTATATTTCAGATAAATGCAAATCTCAGGCCATACCATGAAGCAAAGCAAGTGACARCTGAAGGCTTTTTAATTAAGATTTTTCTGACTGAATGCTTTGTTTTCAGGTGATGTTTGGGTACAAGCAGTACATAAACATATTTAAGTGGTTGTGTTTCCTTGTGCTTTTCAATCAGTTCAGTGTAGTGTTAATTAAAGCTGATAAAAGTTGTTCATGATTTATGCTCAAGGATATGGCTGGTGAYACTTAATCCAGTCCAAGCTGCTACTTCTCACTTGGGTCGATACTTTCTGAACAAGAAAGGCAGGAAAACAACTGCCAGTGTTCTGGCAGTGATGCTGGATTAAACTGGGCTAGGACTGTAATGTAAAACCCACAGCTCCAGTTTAAATATCTGGATTAAACTGCTCCAGGATTGTAGTGGAAGACCTCCAGCTCCAGTTTAAATATCTGGATTAAACTGGGCTAGGGTTGTAATGTAAAATCCACAGCTCCAGTTTAAATCCAGATTGCCTGTAAATCCACATTCAGGTATCTGTTGATATGTTGATACATATTTTTATCCAGACTRTCAGTGTTCAAACAGGGATTTTCTCATATTTTGATTATGAAGGTTCTGTTTCCAGTGCTTGTGAGGAAGGAATTTGCTTCTCTCTCAGAAGTGCAAGCTTCTGCTCTCTGTGTCAGGTGATAATATTATGTCCTCCTACTCTTTTTGGAAGAGGTTTCATTTCCAGCCACTTGCAATGTTTTTGGGGTTTGAGGTGAGGAGGTGGGGGTTGTTCCASTGCTTTCATTTGTTTGTTTTCCCGTGGAGATTACAACAGAGACAATTTATCTATAAACTGGAATTTTGTGCAAGTGGGTTTATAAGATTAATTATGGCATTAGAGGGAGGGAGATGGCACCTGCTGTATCCTGATGGAATGTGCAAACCACAAGGCTTTTCTTCACCATTATCCATGTCCTACAAAAGTGCCTGGAGTTGGGAATATTTCCTGGTGATGCTTGATAAACTATAAAATAATGCTTGGGCTATGAGCAGGATTAACCAGATGGGGAAAGAATGCAGAGTTAATGTTTCATTTTCTGGGGCAATTGTATTTTAAGAGCTCTTAAGGTACTCCAGCCTTACTCCCCGCAGCCAGAAACTCCCWATCATCCCACGTGGATGCCACTGAGGCAATTTTAGTTCTAATTACATCTTCCCAGCTCCGAGTGCAGGGCGAGGTTACCTTGCTGCTCTGGTTTCGGGCTCCTCCTGAAGATCAGATCCACTTGGAATAACTTTGCCTGGGCTTTTGGGGTGCTTGGTGGCAGAGCAGCCTCTTGCATTTCATCCCCGTTAATCTGCAGAGTGTTGAGCATCCTCAGAGCTCTGGGGAACAGCAGAGCTCCCTGCACTTATTTTCATTTATTTATTTATTTATTTATTTATTTATTTATTTATTTATTTATTTTCTCAGTGCCCACGAGCCCAGGGGTGTTTGCAGCACCAAGGCTGGCTGTGACAAAGTTTCTTGTCCAGACACTCACTGAAGCTGTCTGGGGAACTCTTTCCTTGCAGAAAATGAGGCAACAGAGGATAGAACACATTTTTTAGCATTCGGACAACATGGAATCAACGTGAGAGGCCACCTCGCCTGTTCCATGTGCTCATGAGTTTGAGTTGATTTCCACTTTCCTGTTCCATGTCCTCATAAGTTTGAGTTGATTTCCACCCCATGGACCAGCTCTGCCAGCATTGTGTGTCCTTCCAGATGCACTCATGCATATTTAATGATCTTTAATTGCCACAAACTGRAATTTTCATGACTTACATTTGCTCAGTTCATGTAACAGAGCAGCTCAAAAGATGYCTTCATGTTGGCAGATGTAAAGGATAAGCTGAATTATTGTATTTTTGTCAGAATTTATCATCACAAAGTCTTATCAAGTCCCTAAAAGTGCTTTTACACTCCTTTTTCTCTAAAAGCCCTTAGCATTATCATGTAGATRGAAGTTATTTTCATATTTGCTTGTCTCCTCAGTTGGTTTTTCCTTTATTTGTGTTGGCTCCTACATAGCAAAGGGCAAAGAGAAAAGTCACTCTTGGGAAACAAATATTGGCAGGGAAAGTTGAGGACTTGTTGTCTCTGAACTCAATTTCACATTTCTTTTTCAAACAAAAAAAAAAACAGAGAACCCCAAACAGCCTCTCATTTTTTTTTAGTTGGCATTTAATTAATTTGTGTAATAAACAAGTATTTTTAAGTTACTGTTTAGACATTTCTTAGTTATTGCCATCTGCTTTTCCAAACCAAGAAAGGTATGAGAACCCAACTGTAATTTCTTACCCAACGCAACTTGACTGCTCAGGCCACRACATTCCAGGTCTGACCTCCAAGGGAATGTTAATCTCCTGAAAATCTACTGGCAATTTAAAATATAAAATTTCTATCGCTGTCCTTACAGGAGATTATTTGAGCTTTTGTATTCGGGGCCAATTTTGGCTTATGAGCTTAGCAGAGGCACTTTAAACCTTTCACATTTTATTTGTTATACTTCAGYTGGCTTTTCCAGCTTTTGTGAAGCTCTGCAAGGCCAATTGTTGTGGTTCCCAGGGACTCCAGAGCTTGAGGTCCATCTCCAAAGGGTCCTGGGGTGGCACTGAAGGTCCAACTGCCCTAAATCTGGCGGTGGGACCGGGTGGAATCTGTCCCAACTTTTATTGGAACTGTGTTACAGCATCAGGTTTGTGTCTCTGTTCTGGTGGGGTCAAATGGTCTTTGGAAAGGGCTGAAATAGTGTCAGCTTTCATAAACTAATTTCTTCAACTGAGATCTAATGGGAAAAAATGGAAATAAAAGCTCTTGATTAATTGGGGAGCTTAATTGTTAGAATCATGGAATGGTTTGGGTTGCAAGGGACTTTAAAGGAAATCCCATTCCAACCCCTGCCATGGGCAGGGACACCTTCCCCTATCCCAGGGTGCTCCAAGCCCCRTCCAGCCTGGCCTTGGACACTCCCAGAGACCCAAGGGCAGCCACAGCTTCTCTGGGAATTCTGTGCCAGGGCCTCCCCACCCTCCCAGGGAACAATTCCTTCCAATATCCCATCCATCCCTGCCCTCTCAGTTTGAAGCCATTCCCTGTGTCCTGTCCCTCCATCCCTTGTCCCCAATCCCTCTCCAGCTCTCCTGGAGCCCCTTTAGGTTCTGGAGGGGGCATAAAATGTGAAAAAAACAGAGAATGTAAAGATGAATCTATGGAGGGTCACAATTTGTAACAGACCCTTCATCTACCCTAGCTGTGGGACTAAAAGCCTTTAGGATGCCATGAATTTAAAACCCTGCAGACCTCTTTATTCACTATATCATTGTTAATTTTAAATTCTTTCAAGCTGCCCTGCAAGAGCCATCTCTTAGGATCATTTTGTTTGGATCTGAAATGCAGTGAATGTAAAGTGGGCTGGTTTTTGGGGTTGTGGCTGAGGAAGCTGCAGTGTCACCACGTGGCAGTTCAGGTGGTTTTGTTGTGCCACCCAAGGCCACGGGTTTGTTCCACATCTCACATTATCCGACCTCTGCTGTCAGGAGCTGCAGCCAATCCGTGGAAAGAGTTCCTCACCTGATCAGCAAAGGCAGAAATCTCCCAGAGGTGAAAACACCCAACATTTTCCAAAATACTTCTCTCCCCTTCCCCCAGGATTCACACAGGCTCCTCATCTTTGCCCCAAACCTGATCAGTACCATTTCAAGTGGCACCTTTGCCAGTGTTTCCTAACTCTGTTGTGGAAAATCTGCTGGGATGAGTTTATGATTGCCAGGCACGTGACTGTTCTTACAGAGGGATCAGAAATTCCTACCTGTGGTGAGAACAGASCAGTGCCTGCTCAATTCACCATTCCTTGCAGTGCTGGGCTGCTCCTGGGTTTGCTTTTCCAGCTTTCTCTTGCTTGCTGACTTTTCCACCCTGTTTGAACCGTGTTGAATTTCTCAGTGAAAAAGCCYAAAGCATACATGGGGAATAGAGTTATTTTTACAACACCCACAAGGATTTTATCAAAGGTGTAATAGCAATTCGGGATTTACACAAGTGTGGTTCCAGCTGAGCTCTACACTGAATCCCAGTTTTAGAAAAGCTGTCGTGAGGAGTGAAAAATCAAGGGAAAGGGGAAGGAGAGAAGCTTCCTTCAACCCCCACTTTCCAGTTTCACAAGTAAAATAAAAACTCACCCAAAGAACTCCCTGTGACACACAACACTTAAAAATTCTTCTTACACTCAGCCCAGCTTTGCTTAACACTTCCAGCAGCTGTGAAATGTAAATGTGGAGAAGTGACTCAGATACGTGTTACCCTTTTATTATGGATGTCACAGCTCTCTCATTCTGAAGCTGTGAAAGAGATTTTCATTCCCTGCAATAAATGGTTCTTGATGTTGAGAGCTGGGAGTTTTAACTCTTCAAAGAGCAATTAGCTGATTAGTTTCTTGATTTGGTGAAGCAAATGAGTAGTTGATTGTGTTTGCTCAGTAATGACTGGAGGTAGAAGCAGGTTAGCAATGATAATAGGTGAGATTTTGTTTGAGGTGCAAGATTTGGGATAAATCTCCAAGCTTTGACAGTGAGCTGCTTCTGTCATCTTTTAWTTTCATCTTTAATTTCTAAATTTYGTGCTGCTKGAAAAAACCACGCCTGAATAGCTGAAGAAAATAACACCAAACTTTGACAAGTGAGTCCTTCCTGCAGGATGAATTAACTGGGGTGTTTGGATGTGCATCCTTATGATTTTATCTTGCTGCATCCTCATTTTGCTCGTTGTTCAGGAGCAGCAAGTACCCAGCTCTGGGAGACACTGAAACCAGTAAAAGTAAGGGTGGAGTCCTGCTGTGATCATATCCAAAAGAGCAGGCAGATAATTGGGCTGTAAGGCCAACCTCCTTTAGTGATATTAAAAGCTTAATGAGGTGGAAATGATGATGATATAAGTTTCAGCAGTGGCTGATRTAAGATTCATGTCTCAGTGTACCGGAAGCATTAAAGAATTCAGAAATCTGTCAAGGAATGTAATGGAGCTAGAATTTGAAGAAAGTGAACGGTGTGCTGTTCAGACAGGATTTAAAGTGTTTCTCCAGCTGGAAGGAGAGCCAGCCATGTGAGCCTTTGGCCAAGGTAACTGGGATAAGCAGCCTTAAGGCTGTCTGGCTCCACACCCAGCTTAGAGGCTCAATATAACCGTTTCGTAGGGGTTTATTTCATGTGACACCATGAGCTGCTGGGACAAGGTCTCTTCCAGCTCCTCTCTCCCCTCTGCTCAGGTCTCCTCACCTGTTTGTGTGGCCCAGTGGGAATGGAGCTTTCTGTGAGGTCTGGGTACATCCATTTTCCATGCTGGGTGGGTTTCTGCTGTTAAAGTCATTTACAGATGRTATTCTGAGCATGGTAGTGGCAGAAGGTGAGCAGAAAGCTCAGGAAGGAAGGATTGGCACCTCCCTGGTGCTGGTTTGGCTCCCCACAGCTTCCAAAACCRTGCTGCACACCTTGGTAAGGGACTTGAACGTCACCTGAGCAATGGTGACAATCAGACAAGGTGCATTCCCCAGGACAAATTGGCTTGGAATCTTTTTTCCTGCGAGGATATTTGACTTTAAGGAAGTCTCTTCTCCCCTGTTGCTTTCTCAATGGCATTTCACAAAGAGGTTTAATGGTGAGGCTGAGCTCACCGGGCAGTCAGGGATGCAAAACCAACCATGGGCGTTCTCTCTCAAGAGCCACATTTAAAAAACTCGACAGAGGCCGTGCTGCTCGCAGACCTTATGCTTTGCATGAGGCAGGTAAAACCCTTCCTTCCCCAGGAGTTGGGAAAAGCAGGTCACTGCAGCACAGGGTGTTAATCACTAACCAGCCAGACCSAGATAAAGCATATCCTCGTCGGATACGGACGTACGACGAACATGGTTTCATCCAGGCGAGCATGCGTTGCATATTAATGATAGGTAAATTGGCTTTCAGGGTGTGGGGAGAAATTAAAATAAACACTGGCTGCTGGAACTCATCTGGCTCTTCCTCCTGCAGAAGCCGAGTTTAATAACAGAGGAGCAGTTCTGCTCAGGAGGATTTCAGTTTCATGTGACTGCCTGCTTTGGCCAGGGATCTCAAGCTTTGGCTTGCTTTGCTGCATGCCAGGTAGCAAAAGGCTGTAATGTTTCTTTCCAAAAATGTCCATGGAAGAAACGGAGAAATTATGTCATTATGTCATTTATCAGGAGTGTGAAGTCTGCAAGGTGCTGTGCAATAAAATCTCTGGTCTCTGCCTGAGAGATTTCCAGTCTGAGTTTATAAGGTGCCGTGAGGTGAAAGAGCAAGTACAGGTGACCGAGGAGGAAAGAGCAGAGATGAAGGAGGATGAGGATTATAATTAACATGATTAGACACAGGCGTATTTGGGTGATTCAGCTGAGGTGCTGAACCCTGAGTGGAGGTTACTCAGTGTAGCCCCTCATCAGCTCAGCGTGGGAGGGCGTGAGCAGGGTGTCATGGCCATGGGAATCGTGATTTTGGGTGTGAGCAGGGTGTTGTGGCCAGGGAAATTGTGGCTTTGGCTGTGAGCAGGGTGTTGTGGCCAGGGAAATTGTGGCTTTGGCTGTGAACAGGGTGTCATGGCTGTTGGAATTGTGATTTTTGGCTGTGAACAGGGTGTCATGGCCATGGGAATCGTGATTTTGGGTGTGAGCAGGGTGTTGTGGCCATTGGAATTGTGATTTTGGGTGTGAGCAGTATGTCGTGGCCATTGGAATTGTGAYTTTGGGCATGAWCAGGGTGTYRTGGCCATGGGAATGGGAGCCCTTTCCAGGGCCAGTGTCACCATGCAGGGACATGTTTGTGTCCAGSCCTTGTGTCCTGGGTATCTGTAGCAGTGATTTTGGCTGTGAGYRGGGTGTCATGGCCATGGGAATYGTRACTTTGGGWATGAGCAGGGTGTCATGGCCATCAGAATTGTGATTTTGGGTGTGAGCAGGGTGTTGTGGCTAGGGAAATTGTGGCTTTGGCTGTGAGCAGGATGTCATGGCCATCAGAATTGTGATTTTGGCTAAGAGCAGCGTGTCATGGCCATGGGAGTCAGCCCCTTAAAGCCCTTTCCAGGGACAGTGTCACCATGCAGGGACATGTTTGTTTCCAGGCCTTGTGTCCTGGGTGTCTGTAGACATGGTTTTTGGTGTGGGCAGGGTGTCATGGCCATGGAAATTGTGACTTTGGTCATGAACAGTGTGTCATGGCCATCAGAATTGTGATTTTTGGCTAAGAACAAGGTGTCGTGGCCATGGGAATCAGCCCTTGGGATCCCTTTCCAGGGCCAGTGTCACCAGTCAGGGACATACTTGTGTCAGAGCCCTGGTTCTGGGTGTCTGTAGCAGTGATTTTGGGTGCAGGCTGTGCTTTATCCCACCCCTAACTCTGTCTCTGGGTGGATGCCTTGGACTSCTGTCAGTGCTATCTGAAACTTTTATTTTGCTTTCAGCTGAGAATTCTCACACCCTCCAAACATCCTCGTTACTCATCATCCACATCCCGCTGCTCACTGTCACTTGGGAGAGCTGGAACTTCCCAGGAGCCTGTGGGGGGAAGGACAAGCCTTTTTCTACATGCTTGCACCTAAATTATTTTTGATGGGACTCGGAATTTCTGCGAGCAGGTGCCCGGGGACTGACAGCTGGCACCGGATCACAGCGGTGGCCGGGCAAAATGTGCTGCAGATGGCAGGGGCAGCTTTCCCTTCGAGCCTGGGAGGCATTGAGGGAGCCATAAGAAGAGCTGTCAAAGTGGTCCCGAGCCTAAATGGTTCTTTTCCTCCCCTGCAGAAGAAATTTCATCCTGCCCTTGTCGATGCTGATTGTCCTCCGGTGAAACCCAAGTGCTCTTTCTCGTTTTGAAAAGAGTGCTGGCTTTAATGCTGGACTGGATCCATCCCGTCAGAATATCCCTAGAAGTGGAATTTGGCAATAGTCCTGTTTCTATTCTCTGGCTGATGGGTGGCTGTCAGCCTGCATGAATAAATTTGGTGTCTGGAGGAAGTAATGGTGTGTATAATCCCAGTGCTTTAGGAGCAGCACTTGACACTCTCTCATTTCTTTCTAGAGCTTGATCTGCATACAAAATGCGTGGTGGATGTGGATGCAAACAAGGTTATTCTTCACCCTGTAAACACCAACCTTTCAAAAGGAGATGCCAGGTAAGGTTTTTGAAATGGGAAGGTCAGGTTGCATAAATTAAATATGAGGCTGACAGCTAGGAAATATAGGCTTGATTGCCTTGATAGAAAGCTTTTAGTTAAAAAATTATATATTCTTTCCTCAGTCTAATTGCCTCATCCATAAAATAAGGRTGATTTTTACCATGCTGGGAAGTTGCTTTGAAAACCTTGTGTATTTTTTTCTTGCTCTCAACAGTATATTGGTGGTTAATGGATCCATGAACATTCTTTTTTTTTTTTTTCTCACGTGCTGCTATGGGACAGGAGAAATTTAAATCTGCAAAACAATTTGAGCGGAGCACAGTTTCTCATGTTGGAATGAAATACATTTTCACAGTCGTTTTCATATAATGGGTCATGGTATATGAAGGGGAATGGGAACATTCTGGAGAGATGAAGCTGTAGGAATTTCTTGACAGTGGGGCATTCCATGCATCAAAAATCCGTGGAGGGGTGGCTGAGGGTAGGAAATACCAATTTGAGTCGGAACTGGTATTAACCTCTTAAATTACTGTGAAACTGAAAAGTCATGGAATGAGTGATGAGAGTTAAGCTTGTGACTGTTTAATTTATTGCTCGGTGCAAAGGGAGGAAATGAAAATGCATGAAACAAAATAATGGGCACAGAAAAAGGCAAAACCTGTTGCTGGGTATCTGCAGTCAATCATGTTTTCTGGGGGGGGAAGGAAGAGGTCTTAAGGGCAACAGAAAGGAGAAAAATTCTGTAAAACACAACGACAGAAGAGTTTTGTTTAAATTTTCATGTGAAGCTGAGCTGTGTGTCAGGGGTCAGTATTCATTAACTGATCTCTGATGATTTAAACTCCTCAAACCCAAGTGGCAGTAAATGCACAAGCGAAGAGATCAGGTGCAATATTTACCTTGTGTCGTCATTAACTAAAAAATTAATTACAGAAAAAATTATTTATTACGAATTTATTATTTATTACAGGCACCGGAACTTTAATAAAGTTCCTGAAAACCAAACAGGCTGTGTGTGGGGGGTGTTTTTGTCTAGATCAATATCCTCCTCCTCCAGGAACATGTGCATTGTTCAGCTGCCAAAACCCTGTGTTGATTTGAGCCTCTAAAACTGCAAAAAACAGCCAGAAATTGAGATTCTCAGAAGCCGAGGCAGCCGCAGGTGGATTAAAAAAGTTCCACGTAGTTTCTGTAAAACACAGCAATGAAATGYGTGGTTTAGAGTCCCTGATATGTGTTTAAAATGTTCATGGGGCAGCCACCCATGATGGCATTGCCTTGGCTGTCTTGGCAGTGGCTCCGGTCCCGGCCAAAGTGGCGAGCTCAGTGTGAGAATCCAGCTCTGGAGTGAAGAATGCTTCATTTGCATCCTCACAAACAGCCCTTGCTAATCCAGGCAGGAAGCTCAGGGCATTTAGATGGGCTGGTTTCACAGAAAAGGGGAAAGTGGAGGCCAGCAAAGTGTGCTGAGGATTTTCCTGCGAGATCCCAAAAGCGCAGCTGGAGTGGTGAGGGTTTGGAGCAGGGTCCTTGTGGGACAGGTGACACCCTTGAGGGGCTKCTCCTGAATTTTCTTGGCTTCTGCAGCTCCATCAGAGGGACCTGAAATGTCAGCTCAAGGGAAAGGTTTGTCTAAGCTGCAGTTTTTCCAAATCTGGGGTTTCATTTATCCTCAGTTTCTGCTTTCATTTCCAAATCCACCATCAAYTACTTTACCTCCTGTCACAAAATCAATTCCTTCCAATTTCACACCTTTCTGGTGTCTCCAGTGAGCTGAAGGAATTCTGGCAAACCTTTTAACCAAGCAGGGAAAAGAGAAGTGAATAATATTGTAAATACACAGTTTGGGTGCTCKCAAAGCAGGGCAGGTTTGGAAACCTCTGGAGCTTTGATGCATTTTTTGTTGAGATGCCAGGGTCAATTTAGGAACTGGGAAGAAAATTTTAGAAACAGAGCTCTGTGCTGTCACATCCCCACTTGTCATGACTCAGCCGTGCTCTGGCAGGGAGTGACATTTGGAAAAACAACCCATGACTTTTGGATTTATGCATTTTTTCCCCCAATTCCATCCTCTCTGGGAGAAACCAAGCCTGGGAAATGGGGAGACATAAATAAATTCCCCAACCTGAGATGTGTGGGGCCTGACTTGGATATGGCAAAATGTGTCCCTGTAATTGTCACTGAAATGTCCTCAGGTCTTCAGAAAAGTGCCTGTAGCTGTTTCAAATTTGGCATTAAAAATGAAGGCGTGTTTTGAAAATCTGGGTGATTTTCTGAGTTTTTACAAACTGAGTGTATTATTTACACATTTCTCTGGAGACTTGAGGATTAATAAGTGCAGGTAAAACACTTGACTGTAAAAAAAAGTCTCTTTTCCTGTGGCTGAAAAAATTCTGCTATTCTCCTGTTATTCCTTAACCAAGAAATGACCTTTYCTGAGCTGGAGGGAGGCAGCAGTTATTTTATTGAGCAATCCTTAGTGGTGGTGTGCAGGTTTCAGTAACTCGAGCAYGTACAAAAGATCAATTTTAAAATCCAGGGACTGACCTCCAGGCTGRGCAGGCTTTGCTATTAACCTTGAGGGGGGTGGGCTTGCTTGGGTGGTGCTTTCTTGTGTTAAAATTAAAATTACACCGTGTGGACAACGCTCACCCTTTTCTCTAAATTAATCGTGACAGAGCTCAGAGTTCTGTCACAAATTTCCCCAAATGACCTCTCGGAGATCAGAATCTCCCCTGAAGGATGTGAGAAGCTCCAGGGATTCTCTGGGGATGGATAATATCGTTGGCATGACTTGTCCCCCTCCTTTGTTTGCTTCCTGAGCTGTCTGCTCCCTCTCCTCTCCTCGGTGCAAAGGTCAAGGCTGGAGTTTCTTTATCAACTCAGGATTTACTCTGTGCTCAAAGATTGCTCACAGCATTCCGCGGCTGCTGAGAGAGAGGGTGTGAACTCATTGTGATTGAAGTGAATAGATAAATCCTGCAATGTTTATGGGAATTAATTTTTTGGAAAATCTCCAAATTGACTCTAATTACTCCAGGTTCCTTTATAGCCTTTTTTTTTTTTTCTTTCAACTCTCAATTTGCTTGTGGTGTAATTTTACATTTCCCAAACAAGACCTGTTAAAAAGATTTAATTTGTTTTTTTGACAGGCCAAACAAAGGAGGTTTACTCTGTCTTGCAGCCATAACTGTAATTGATGTGTAACTGATACGAGCTCAGAGATCAGTGGTGTATCAGTCTGGCACAACCCTGTGAATCAGCMATGGGCTCTGGAAAGCAAAACATTCATTAAATCTGCCCAGCAAACCACCTCTGAGCCTTTTTATCGAGAGAAAAAATGCTAAAAAATGAAACAAGTGCTGACTTCACTGTGCTTTTGTTGCAGTTTGTGGTTTCTAGCTGCTTTCCCTCTTGTTTTGCAGAACAGAGAGATTCCAAAGACTGGCCCAGGGTAAAAACTCTTCCAAGGACTGAGTGCAGCTAACTGGAGCTGACAAGTGTGTTAAACCAGGCTGGGTTTTCCCTTTTCAGCTATTGTAATGTCTTTATAATTAGTACTTTGTAGGAGATAATTCAGTAATTGAAGATCTTTATAAAGATCTGCTTTTAAGGTTTCTCTCTCTGGATTTAAACCAGAGAGACTGGTTTTTTACTTTTCCTAATTTTTTGCTCATCAACTCGTGGTGCTTAAACTCAGTTTGGATGTTTTTAAATTCTGGAAATTGAGAAGGGGTGTGTTGTTAATCTTAGACTGAAGGATTTTTGTAGCCTTGCAGCAGCTGAGCTCAGGGATTTCTGTTCTGATGAGGAACTGGGTGAAGCCCAAGTATATTTGACATATTTTTAGAAGGTTTTTCTGCCATTCCAGCGCCTGTTTTCTTTCTGAGACATGACAATCATGAAGAAGGTTGTGAGGAGATGACATGTGGAACAACCTGGGATGGTGGGAGGGGGTAGAATGGGATGGGTTTTAAGGTCATTCCAACCCAAACTACATTTCAAGTGGTTTTTAAATTGCTGATATAAGGGGGAGGATGAACTTCAGGCAGTGGCTGGGTTAAAATGAGCAGCCCAGCGTGTTAAAACTTTGTCTTGGGACTGAAGTTTTTTTCCTTTTTACGAACCTTTTAATCCTTTTGAAGAAGAAATGAAGATTAGGGCCAGTTCAGACAGAATCCTGGCAAAGATTGAGGTATTGAAAAAATGCTACCAGGAAACAAGTATTAGGGTCTTGAGGACTGAGCAGCATTAGCTGAGTTTTTTTGAAGGGTTAAACGCAAAGTGGAGGAATGGTAACAAACACACGTGATTTCAGATTTCAAAACAAACAGRTCGGTTGCTGAAATCTGGAATGGGGTGTTCTCACAAGCCCACACAAGCTCCCTGRGCTCTCTGAGAGCCAGGAATGCCGTGCTGCGGAGGCAGGAGCATGTGGAGAGGCAGGATTAGCTCCTTCTTGGCACAGCCTGAGCAGTTACACAATGCTGGGTCTGCCCAGAACAAGGTGAAGGCGCCTTTCACCTGCCCGGGGTGGGTGGGTGACTCCTGAGTGTAACTCCAGAACTCCTCTTCAAGCTCTAAAAACTGAAATTAAGTTGTGACTTAGCAGCTCTTGATGTGGGGAGGGTTACAAACCTCAAGCTCCCTCGATAATTAAGGGAAATGCTAATTTTAGTAATGAGGTGGTAAAACTGCGCAGAAATCAATTTATTTGTAAAAATTTTCCAACATTGGTTGGGGTAAATGTACATTGAGTGGAAGAACATTAATTACAAATTAAAAAATACCTCTGTAATGTGACAAAGCATAY
The DNA here is from genome assembly GCF_030028575.1 of Malurus melanocephalus. Classification (NCBI taxonomy): domain Eukaryota; kingdom Metazoa; phylum Chordata; class Aves; order Passeriformes; family Maluridae; genus Malurus; species Malurus melanocephalus. The sequence goes on from NW_026624280.1 coordinate 23,186, forward strand.
ACATCCCATATTTCAGTGAGCTGTGCAAAGAATATGTGTGGAATGATAGGCAAAAATCCCAGTTTTACAGAAAGGTTTGGTGAAAGCTGCACACATCATGATCCTGTTTATCTCTCTTCTTTATCCTTCAAGTTTTGGACRCTTGCATATATTTGCCTCACTCAGAGAGTCAAGATGCCTGGAGAGGAAATGCTRAGAGCATTATACAGGTGTTCTTATATATGTGCAGATATATATGAACTRGAGAAGCTGACTGGTGGGAGAAACCAGGAAAAAAATTGACTTTTAAAATTGAGTCACGTGCTGGAGCACGTTGGGGTTCAGACTTCACTTCTGCCTTAGGAAAGGACAGGCATGGTCAGGAAAGGACATCCATGGTCAAGAAAGGACATAAATGACCAGGGAAGAACATCCACGGTCAGAAAAGGACGGGTATGGTCAGGGAAGAACATGAATGACCAGGGAAGGACAGGCACGGTCAGGAAAAGGAGGCAAATGCACGAAGGCTTTGCTGTTTATGGAACTAATCTGCAGAACTCCACRCTCCCAAGAAAACAGGCAATTACTGGTAGATAGTGATGGCAAAATGCTGATGTTTTCTGGAGAATACCSCAGGATCCTGCCTGGTGTTATTAGGCAAGAACCACTTGGAGAGCTGCCCCATCCTGGGCATCTGTGTGCCCAGCTGTTCCTGGAGTCTCAGCTGTTGGACACCACCAGGGATGGAATATTGGGCTCACTGAGCCATTTGCATGCTGTGGTACGGCTGCTATTTGACAGCAAAGCAATTTAAAGGGAGAAATATGACTGTCTTCGAGGCTGGGTGAAAGCCAATTGCACTGCCTGGGCCTCTGCTTCTCCATTTCTTTCCTGGCACTGTGTTAATTCTGTCTAAACTGCTCGGGATGGGAACAATTCCAGTCTGAATGTGTGGAAGGGACACGCATTGCACTGAGCAGGAATGGCTCCCGTGGCTGAGTGGTGCATAAAACTCCAAGAATGCAATTTCTGGGTTAGATTTAGTTCAGCACTGTCATCCAGGGCACGGATTTGTGCAATGTTTTCATGTGCAGCAGTGTTCCAGGAAGCTGGGGGAGCAGGGAGTGTGTGTGTATTCCTGAGGCTGAGAGCTGACCTCCAAAAGAAAGGGAAGTCTGCCCCTTTCCACATCCAAACTGGTGTTTTGTGGGCACAGAACTGCTCACAGGAAGTCGATGTTTGCAAAAACAGCACCATGAGATTTTCCTGCACTGCCAGCTTGRCCTCTGGTGCATCTCTGTGCTCAGCTCTCACTTTAAGCCTGAGCTTGGTCTGTAAAATTGTAGTTTTTTGTGCTGGGTTTTGTTGCTCAGCTTACTGAGCAGCCTGAAGAAGTTAGAAGAGGAGGGAAAAATWAGCCTAATTTAAAATGGACAGAGTRATTTAAATAAGTAAATGAAATTATAGTGAAAACATTGTTTTTTCACCCTATTATCAGAATTTATTTTGTAGGCAGTGGTATTAAACCTGTATTAGAGGTGAATTTGTACTGGGGGAAGTTTAGCTTGATTTTAGGAATTGTTTCTTTGCTGGGAGGGTTTCAGGCATTGCAAGGGGCTGCCCAGGGAGGTGGGATTTTGAAATCCCYGCATTTCTGGGATGATTTAAAAGCCCTGTGGATGTGGCGCTTGGGGATGTGGGGCAGTGCTGGGAGAATGCTTGGACTTGATGATCTCAGAGGGCTTTTCCAACCTTAGATTCCATGATTCCATGTGCGTTAAGGACTCCATCCAGCTTCCTGTTACCTATTTCACTCAAAATTGTCTTCTGATATAAAAATTCTATGACTTTTCTGATGAGTTCCTGCAGTACCTAGAAATGACTTTGTTAAAGGTGTCCTGAAGCCAGCAGGAGTGGCTCCCAGGGTTCTGCCACTGCACCTTTGGCCACACAAGGGAGGAGTTAATTTGCACARGGAGGTGAAGGCTTGCCACATAAAATCCTTATCTTGTGTGAAATTGAGAAGTGGGAGTTCTGCCAGGACAGAAGGGGGTTCCAAGTTGTGCTTTTGAGGAAGTGTGTGCTACAACTCACGTGCTTTGACTGAAGCAAAAGCGAAAATCGAAGGCAGAAACCCTCCATTAATTTTTGTCATGGACAAAAAGTAAACAGAAATTTTGAGCTGTGCTTGTGTGTGTCAGTGTGCTTAAARTACCTGTAACCTCTTTTGTGTTGCTTAAGAAAATAAATGGTGGGAATTGTGTTAATGGTTTCTTTTATAGCTGATTCCCTTCAAGGTCRCACCTATTTATTTTTATGGCAAACACAGTCATAGCTAATTAGGATTATCTGTTATTTGTGAGCTCTGTGCCCATGTGGTGAGTGAGAACTGCTTTAAGGTGAGCCTGAAGTGAGAACTGGGTGGCCATGTCAATGCTGAGATCATCCTTGGCCCCCTCCCACTCCTTGGATGAACATCAGAGAAGCCTTCTTGATCTTGCTGCTCGTTTGACCAAGTTGGTGATAACCTGCTGCACTTCAGGGAAAGAACAAAGATGCAGAATTTTGATTCATCATTTGATCTGAAGGACAACTTCAACTTGAGCTTTATTGARTCCTGATAAATAAATAAATAAAGCACTCCTGTGTTTTTTCTCCTTAAAGCTTAAAACATTTATAAAGTACCTGCAGCCTTGATTCTTCACTAAATTGAAGGTTTTTAATAGACTGAAATCCAGCAGCAGGTTCTGGGGTACCCTTGGTGTTACTGACCTGCTTGCAGACAGCTTTTGAGTTGGTGGTGATCATTACTCAGCTTCCAGCCATTCAGGAAAACTCCTCTGGAGCTGGTTGGGGCTTTGTGCTGGGATTTCTCCAAGGAGTTGATTTCTGCTGCARATAAAGTCACCTGTAGTCCCTTCCCGTGGTGGTACCAGCAGTGAGAGCCAGTGCCCAGAGCTGGGTCGTTTTCTGGAAAAAAACCTCATCCCAACCAAGAAACAAAACCCAAACCCCTCTTGGTGCCTTGTTGAAGATATCAGAATGAAAGTGTTTAATTTGGAGTGGAACGGAGCTGGTATTGAACCATTTGTGACAATTTGGAGGGAATTTTGAGTCTCAACAGTTTTGGTTTTGAAACCCAAATCTGAATCTGAAGCTCTCAAGATCAGGTTGCTGAAGCTTTGAGGAGAGTGTGATGTGTTAATTGTTCTCCTGACATCTTAAATCTCACTGGTTTTATGCCCAACCAGTTTTGTTTTGRGGATGTTTGAGATGAAACTCCAAAATCTTGATCTCGGAATGATATGATAATGAGATCAGAAAAAGATGCAGGAGAACAGATTTCCCACCCTCCACCATGGCTGATTACCAATAACCAGGAGAACTTTGTGCTGCACAACTCTCCCTCTCTATTGCAGCCATTTTTGGGTTTTGTAGATGTGTCCCCTGAGATAATTTGAAATAAAATAATTGAACTGTTCAGGGTTGTTCTGTGGCAGGACAGGGTTTGATACTCTCCTGAGAAGGTGGATAAATACCTGATATTTTTAGTGATTATATGGTCAGCTGGAATACACAGGCAGATAATATCACATACAATCTTTAATTTTCTTAGGTTTTGGAAAATGGAATATGAAAACTGTCATTTCCTAAATTATTTACAGGCTTATTATGAAAAATAAATTAAAGAAGAAACTTCTTATTGAACTTAGGAAATTTGTACAAGTTTTTGGAGTTACTTGAGTTCATCACTTTGAGGTGATTTGTCTTTTTTTTTTTAGTTGTGATGGTGTTAATTTTAGGACAGCACTGTTGCACTTGATGCTACCTTGCCCTTAGGGAGTTTATTCTGATTTTGTCACCAGCTCTGTAAAGTCTGAAATAAAACTACTGAAAGCAGAGGAACGTATTTCTATGTGTGTTTGTTACGGTAAAATGGTAAAATTGCAATTGCTGTAGCATCTCAAGATTTTCTTCGATGTTCTTTTACCTATTTGAATTTCAGTAGATGGGGGAATACCTAACAGACCTGTTTGTTCTCCTTCTCCTTGAGGAGAAATCCACAATCAGCATCTCAGAGGTATTTCTGCTTTTTGTTTTCCATGAGCTTGATCTGCAGGAATGCAGCATCTGCTGCTCTCCTCTSGAATGGGCAGCACCCTTCCCTCTGCTGGGAATTCTTTTCCTTCCTGGAAAAAAGCTCTGGAAGTGTGGCTGTTGATGGCCTACTCCTGAAAGGAACATTAAATTTTGTGTTGTTGCAGTTTTGAAGTATCAAACTCTCTTCCCTTGRTTGTAATTTCAATTAAAATAAGTTKTGTCTTTATCCAYTGATTTTGCAGGACAAATCCTGAGGTTGTAAATTTGGCTGCTGTGGGGTGAGCATTGCATTCAGTGCTCTGGGAGGATGGRAAATAAAATAACATTTTAATTAGTGCTTTAAAGTTCCTGGCAGCCTTGATAAGGTTTGATAAGCACAGACTGTCTGACAGAACTAATTATCCCATTGGAGCTCTTCTGAGGGGAGAAGCAATCAGGGTAACAGTGATTTTTTGGGCTGGACTTGAGGGATATCAGGAGAGGATGGATGGATTTTAAGAGCAGTGGCTGCACCAGGGGATTTAAGTTTTGCCTCAGCTCTACCATATGCTCCTTATCTGAGTGTGGGCTGSACATTCCTCTCTTCCATTTCAAGCCTCAGAAATGAATCGAGCATTTTCCCCATTTTTTTGGTTGATATCTAGTCCAAAAAGCATTTTAGTGCATGGGAGGGTGGCTTTTTATTGTTTGAGTGGTGTGGTTTTTGGTTTGTTCTTCTTGTTATTGTTGTCATCTTGGGGTTTTTTGTRTTTGGGGTTTTTCTGGTATTTTTTTTTCCCAGCAAGCAGCTTCCTGTGCTGCTGTATAATTAATTAGGTCACATCGCTCAGTGGGACCAGAATTCAGGGCCTTTAAATTGTGGCAGTGACGTAAGGAAACCCTATATCTTAATGTGCATTGTCTGAGCTCCTTAGGCTCATCCATTACTCAGATTTTCAGCCTTTTGGGAAGCACAATGCCATTTTCTTCCTTTCTCCTCAGGGTTTGTAGGCTCCTGCCAGCGTTTTGTTCTGTCCTTCAGCAGCTGAAGCCTCGCTGTGCTGATCAGATAAATGAAATGAAGGAACAGGATATCCACCCCTCTTTATCTGAGTAGTCCTGCAGTGACCAGCACTTCCAGCTGTCTGGATTTTTTTCAAGCATTACTTGCATGTGTTTTTGATCTGAATTTATCTATAATTGGGAGCAAATATAATCACTCAAATCTTTTTTTTCCTAATAGGAATAACTGATCAAAATKTAGCTCTGATCGAATTGACAGACAGCAGGGTTAGATTGAAATTGGGAGTTAATTCTTCCCTRTGAGGATGGTGAGGCCCTGGCACAGAATTCCCRGAGAAGCTGTGGCTGCCCCTGGATCCCTGGAAGTGTCCAAGATGAGGTTGGACAGGGCTTGGAGCAAYCTGGGATAGTGGAAGGTATTGAGGTTGGAACTGGATGTGCTTTAAGGTCCTTCCCCACCCAAACCATTCTGGGATTCTATGGCAGTGACATTTTCCATTGTTTTATTATTCTGTCAAACCTTTTCCTGSTTTGAAAGCTCTTTTCTTCTTCTCTGAGCTCTTGCAATAGTGTTTGCAGCTAGCTTTGGTGTGACAGCCCACGTAATTCTGGTTTCTTCCTCCAAAATGCACCTAAAGATAATATCTTTCAGAGTTTGCAGCCGTGGCACCTCAGAAAGAGAGAATTACAATGTGCTCAGCAGAAACTTCAGAGGTGTGAAGAAAAAAAAAGTAAAAAGCTAAAGACAAAGCTTATGCAGATTTTGTGGTGGAGAACAGAGAAATAGGGATGGTTCTGAGAGGAAGCAATTTTCTGGTTGCTGAAGCCACATTTGCACCAGCTGAGGCTTCCAAGCATCTCTGCTGCCTCCAAGTTACTTTAAATACCTGCCCTGAGCAGCAGAGAATTGTGAAGCAACTTCATGCTGAAACCACCCGCCCCTGCTCTGCCGCAGCCTCTGCAAATCCTCTCTGCAGGGTTTGCACTCGTGGTTTTATCTCTCTCTGTCACCCCTGAGGTATCTCCCTGTGCTGCTGAGAGGTGAATTGAGTTGCAGGAGGAACTCTGGCAGGTTTTTCACAGCCTTCCCAGTGCGGGAATTGTGTGGGATTAGAGGAACCACAGCAGATTCACGCTGCACAGGAGTTCAGGTGATACAGAGCAAAGTCAGTTCTGTGTCCTGAGTAATGATGGCATCATGGGGACATTGGACATGGCTTTGGAATGGGGCACAGTYCTCCCTGACCCAATTTCTGCTGATAATTAATTAAGAATCTCATGATTAAGTGGTGAGGAGTTTTTCCTGTGAAGGTGGCACAAGGTGAAAGTG
>NW_026624280.1:30159-69987 GCF_030028575.1 Malurus melanocephalus
TCCTCTGGATTCTCTCAGCAGCTCCAGGTCCTTCCTGCGCTGTGCAGGAAGAGAATCCCTCCCTGCCCTGCTGCCCACACTGTGGGATGAGCCCAGGACTGGGTTGGCTTTGTTGTGCCCTCTGTAATCAAAGATTTCCTCATATCTCTATTTTCCCTGTCCTTAGTCCCTGCTCACGTTTGTAGGTGACACTTTCCCAGGTCAGGTCRTGCCAGCAGCTCCTTTCCAGAAGCTGTGGCTGAGATTCCTGCACTCTGTGACAACTCTTTCACCGAGCAGGGAGATCACCTGGCTGCCTCCAGGCTGGAGAGCTGAGGAGTCCTGAAATATTTCAGAATTGCTGTTGGACTCGTGGCAAACAAACCCAGGGATGCGTCTTTGGAATCACAGCCTCTGAAGGTCTCTGCTCCACTCCTCCCTCCTCAGGCAGACTCTGTTTACTCAGGATTATCTCCAGATAATTTTTAGTGTCTCCAGATATTTTTTAGTACCTCCAGAGATAATTCACGTAGCTCTCTGTGCATTAATAAAATCACAAATTGTTTGTATCCTGCTGAAGAGTGACCCAATTGCGAGTRGAGTTTGGATTGCACCTGCCTTTGGGAATTCGTTCCCACCTGAGATGTGGAAACTCAGCTGACAGAACTCAGTGTAAATACCAGCTGTTCCTGGCTAATTGTGTCCATAATTAATATGTTTGAAAGTGAGAGACAAGTTCATTTTCGAGGCAGTGAGGATGTCAGCAGTTAATTGTGGCTTCATTTGTGAGGGGCTGTTGGAAAAGCTACAAATCTGCACCTTTTGGTAAATTATATTTAGCAGAACATCCATCCAGAAACTGTAACAATTAATCACAATTACCTGATGTTCATCTTGAATGATTATATTCTGAATGAAAACTTAGTTGGTATCTCTTGTTGAAGTGGTACCCAAAGAAATTCCAATTCAGGTAGCTCTGAGTGTTTCTCGTGTTTCAGCTCTTGGCTGCTTTGGTTTATGTGGACACAACCTCTGCAGGCATAAAAAATAAAGGATTTTAAAATTATTTTTCTTTTCTTTGGTCATTTGTCCTTTGGGGAAGATCTTCCCTGAGCTTTGGGGTAATTCTGGGAGGTTCTTCAGTACATCAGTGATTGTAACCTTTAGCAAAATTTGCCAGACACACTCTGGGTTACCACAGATTTCGAAACAACATTTTTTCCTTACATTTTGAACATTAACTACTTGAATCCTTGAACCTTGACAATGGCAGGTGTTGGTGAAGTGGKTTTTAGGTTTTCTATGAGGAAAAATGTTGGCTAGGAGAAAGTGAGGCAGGAAGATGAGTGTTTGGGAATTCTCAGGTTCTGGTCATGCCTGTGCCTCAGGCTTGCTGCAAATTTTGGCAGATAAAATTCCAAAGACTTCACTGGCACTAACAAGTTCCAAAGCTGTTGCCAAATTGCATAAAAGTCATTAAACCTTGTTTATTGTCAGGGTTAATGCTTAGAGAGAGTTGATTCCTTAGGGGAAAGCATTGAAATCCGTCCTTGCAGAAAAATGAAGTTAATTTTTATCACAAAAGAAAGGAACTTGACAACTTAGTCTCTCCTGGCATCTTTAGGCCWACAAGAAACTAATTATGGCATAATTGTGGTTTCTCCTGCTGTTGTCCCATCTGTGTACAGTGGTTTATAAAATATTATAAAAAGGGATGAAATGGGCCYAAGTTAAAAATCTTTGCAAATGGTTCTGCTTGGAATTATGACTGGAGTTTTTGAGCGAGTTTTTAATCTGCATTTGCACAATGAAAAATAATGAGTTTATAGTCAGGCTTGAAAATCTATTCRTGGGAACTCCAAAAGGAGGAAAAATCTTCTGCTGAAACAGTTACTAAATTTTTAATTGTGATTTGAAGGATGTCATTTGATGAAGACCTTTTAAAACCTATTTATAAATCAGATTCTTTTGGAATACAGTACCAAAGGCAGTATGGAAAATGAGTAATAATGGCAGGAGTACAGTGTAAGATATTTGTGCTCCCTTAAAAGGAGATATTCAGTTTATTATTTGAATTCCAAGTCGCTGGAGCCTGTTCTTATGTGACTCTCTTGCCACTGATCCTTTATAGGGAATCTTTTTCGTTGCTAATCCGATTGAACGTACTCAAATTATGGCTTTTCCTCTAAGACTCATTTATAGCCTTTTTCTATTATTTAATGCTAAAAAAAGAAAATTAAAAAATCATACCAATGGTGTGTCTGAATTTGGGGGAGGGTTTCCTCTGTGTCTCAAACCTTAAAGTTTTTGAGAGACGGATGGGAAGGGACCCCAAAAAGGCCTTGAAAACTTCCTAGAATATATTGAATTATGGGATGGTTTGGGTGGAAGGGAMCTTAAAGCTCATCCAGTTCCAACCCCGACAGCTTCCACTATTCCAGGGTGCTCCAAGCCCCATCCAACCTGGCTTGGACATTTCCAGGGATCCAGGGGCAGCCACAGCTTCTCTGGGCACCCTGTGCCAAAATTTCACCAATTTTGGAGTATTTTGGGGAGCACATTCCTGTCTGGTAGATCAGTTTGCTGCCAAGGAAGCAGAGTTAGATGGATTTTTTTTTTTTTTGTGGTTCCAGTCAGCTGTTCAATGGTTCAGAGCAGCTGTAACACCAAACTGGGGTGGTTTTGTCTTGTGTTGGGTCTGAGCAGCACTTCCCACCCCTGAGCTGCTAATGAAGGGTTTTATTTGARTTCAGGAAGGCCAAACCCAAACCTGAGCAGTTCTGAGGAGGCATCRAAACCCAGCATCTCCTCCCTCTTGGGTGAATCTCCCTTCTTGGAGGGTGCTGGCCTGGAGTTCTTGCCGTTGTGACTACAGCTCTTAATGTTTGATTAATTTTTAATATCAGTTACTTCACCAATAATTTGGAGTATTTGATAGAATCAGTGGAGGTAAATGAATATGTGGCAGCTTTCTCTGCTGGCTCACATTTCTCCCTGAAGCTATAAATCAGCTGCAGGTGCTCGAGTTTTGTTTTAAYCCCCCTGCAAAGTTTACCTTACATTTATCCATTGAAACAATGCAGCCACGGAGAACTTCAAAGTCACTTCATTTCACAGCAGCAATCCAGGCAGAGCAGGTTCCTTCCTGTAAACACTCACTTTCCATTCAAATTTTTGGCTTTTAAAAGCATCTTTATTAAGAATCACCTCTTAATTCTGTGTCCAGGAGTTTGTCAGTGTGTATGATCCTCCTGGGCTCTGGGAAACTAAATGAATCTTTCTATATTCTTAGAAAGTTGGACAGGATGGATTGAATTGGGATGTTAGTTGATTTTTAAAAAAAAAAAAATTAAAAATTTTTGCATGCTAGAACTTTTTGTTCCTGGTAGTCAAAGGCAGACCTTGTACACAGAGCCAACAATGCACATCATGTTTATCTCATCAATCACTGCTTCTAAAAAGCCTTTTCCCTTTCATCAGGTTTTTAATTAGCAGGAGTTGATGATCTGATGGAGATGGAAATATTGCTGATAGCTGAGATTTCTCATTGCAGTGAAAGGTTCACTGCTGGTAACTMTTGTGGTGTCAGCAACAAGAGTGATGCTGGTTCAACACCGAATCCTGCAAGGTAAATAGGGGCCMGTTGAGTTGTTTGAAATAATGGATATTTTCTCGTACTCTGATTAATTATTCCCTATTCTACTGCCTGCCCCATTTGTTCACTGATGTTGTCTGCTCATCTGCTGGCTCTTGAGACTTCTGATACCATGGAGATTTTGGCTGCTCTCATGTGGGGATCCCTCTTTAATTGAAGTGTTAGTTTTGCRTTTTCCTTGACAGAAATGTGAAGTGCATATTGATACACCTATGTTTTCTATTTGGCTAAAACAAAAAAAAACCAGAATTTTGATTTCTACCCTTTGGTATGTGAAAATTAGGCTTTTGTTGATTTTTTTTTTTCAGTAGTCATTCTGTGAAAATAAGGCCATTCTCTCTGCTGGAGCCTTGCGTGCTTGYTCTTTGCCGTGGCATTTTTCATTCTGGCATTTCACTGGGATAATTCAGTGAAATATCTGTTCCAGTRATATAAAATAATCTTTCTCACATGCTTTTTAAACCAGAAATGTCTTTAGCTGTTTTATCCTTTGTTTCTTAATTCTTCATAAGGAGAACTCATGGAAAAGTTTGGGAGACACCTTGGGATAGGATTGAGGATAAAATGTGGTATTTTGTGTGTAAGATCTGCTGTCAGCACTATCTGTCACATTACTGAAATTACTTTGTTTTGCACAAACACTCMTTCACACCACAGTTTTAGAGGCTGAAGGATCATAAATAGTGAAATATTTCATGTGCTGGAGCTGCCACAMGACTTCAGTGCTGGATGCGAAACGCTGTCATTTCCTTGGAAACCTGTGTTGTGAGGGAAAAGTGACACAAGCACCAAGTGTATGAAAGCCTAAAACTAGAAAAGCACAAACTGGGAATTGAGCTCTAAAATTTAGCAGAAAGAGTTGTGAACTATGGGTGCTGTGAAGCACCCATAGCAGTGGGTTCTCATTTGCAGGTTCTCATCCTCCATCTCATTTGGAGGATGTTTTTCAGAAGGAGCTGTGATGGCCAGACAGGAGGTGATGTTGGAGTTGTGCAGGTTGGGTTGGCTTTTTAACAATTCTTTCCAGCTTTGATATCTCTGAATATTGAGAGGATGTGATGGCCAGACATCAGTACATTGTTGGGGTTTGGGTTGGAAGGGACCTTAAAACTCATTCAATTCCACCTTTCACGGGCAGGGACACCTTCCACTATCCCAGGGTGCTCCAAGCCCCATCCAGCCCGGCCTTGGACAGTCCCAGGGATCCAGGGGCAGCCACAGCTTCTCTGGGAATTCCAGCCTAGCCCCTCCTCACGCTCCCAGCCAGGAATTCCTTCCCAAGATCCCTTCCCAATCTCCCCTTTCCCAGTTTGAGGCCATTCCCTGTGTCCTGTCCCTCCATCCCTTGTCCCCAGTCCCTCTCCATCTCTCCTGGAGCCCCTTTAGGCTCTGGAAGGTTCTGGTTACTTTGGTAGGAGCTCCATGACCAAACCTCAGTGAACGTGGCAGAAGGGAAAGACTGAACTTGGAAAAGGCAGGTCAAGATGTCACTTTTGACCTTTAAGAAATGCCGGCTCCTTCCTCCTCTTTTCCTTCTGAAAGTCTTAAATGCTGGATAAAAAGAGTTGTGCTGTGAAATTCTCTTCCTTGGGTTGTCATGAGTGGCAATAAAACACAGAGCAGGGAGGGGGATAAGGAACAGTGAGCTCACTCTGCTGCCAGCACACACAGCCTTGGATAAATTAYTGCTCCCCTTTGTCACATCCATGCAGTGGGAACAGTGCAAGAGGCATCAGCAGACTCATGATTTTTTTTATGTTGTTTAAAAAATTTTAAAAAGGAAAACTTCCCATTTATTCCACGTTTTTGAATCATATGTGAGTGTTGATAACCCAGGTAGATGAGTTAATGCCACTGATGCATTCAAGAACCCAAACCCAGCCTGATCTAAGTTTTACACCATTTAAATGCAGACTTTTTTTTTTAATATCACTCTGTAGTAGTTTGACAGGACATGTTTAAGAGCATAAAGCAAATAAACTCACTGGGCTTGAAATACCGCCTGCTTTGTTGTGTATTGGTAATTGATAGATCTCTGGGCTCRTTAGTTAAACTAAGCAGAGTTGTTTTTATTTTATTTTATTTGCATCAAGTGCAGGGATGTTTATGTGTCTACTCATCCATAGTTTTCTTTCTAATGGAGGGTTGTGTCATTTGAAAGGTTTTCATATTGAATTTGTCTTTTAGGCGCTTGTAAGTCATTGGAAGAAATTACATTTAGCAGTTGAACTTCAAAAAGCAGTTCCATTGGAGAAGAATAAATAGGGAAGGATACTGAGAGATCTGAATTTTTTTTTTCTCTGCTGATTTCTATTGGGTTTGCTCAGTGATTTTTAGGCAGGCCAAGTCCTCTGCCTGATTTCTGAAAGGAGCCTTGGACTCGACACAAGCCAGGACTCTTTGCAAGTCTCACAAAAGAGCCTGAGAGTTTAAAAATCACTCTTCTGGTATCTGAACCCACTAAAACTTAAAAATAAAACTCATCCAAGGTATTCCTCGTGTTTGTAATGTGTATAAATCACAAAGGAGCCGTGGGGAATTGCAGCCCTGGCAGCCTTTCAAGCAGCCTCTCACAATACATCTTTATGCCTGGAACATATTTTCTCTTCCTTTCTTTTTGCAAGTCATGTTTTAAGCACATTTCTTTCCCTTTCAACCCTGTAAGGCAAATGTGATGTTTGAAATGCTGTGTTGTGCTTGGAGAGGCTGGATTTTCCTCTTATTCTGCGAAACAATAAATGGAAACTYGCGTGTTTGGAATTGGGCAGTCCAACTCTTCCCCTGGGAGCGCTGGGTCATTAAATTGCTGATGGGAAAATCGAATTACAGGGGTAAAAATAGAGGTGTGAGGAGGGAGATGTGTGCAAGGAAGGGGCTGGTCAGGTACTTGCTTTTAACACGCAAAATGTTTTGAAACTCTTCTGTGTGAGCCAAGTGTTGGAATTAATTCCAGCTTTGATTCCTGAGAGTTTCAAAACCCAAATCCTTTTGGTTTCGGTTCCACCCAAAACCAGTTGGTGATGGGTGCCTGGGCAGTCAGGTGAGGCTGCATCCCAGTGCTGCTCCAGCCTTGCATAAATGTGAATTCATGGATTTTACTGGGGGAGGAGAGAGAAAAGTGCCCAGAAGCTGCCCCTCCACCCCTCTGATTTATARTTGTGCCACTTGTACAAAGTGCTTTATTCCCTGGGGATTGATTTCCTGGCCACAGTCACCTCAGYCCAGCCCTGAAGCAGGGCCAGGTTGTCCCCAAGGATAAACCCCTCTGTTCATCCTACACATGTTTGTGGTGGTGATAACTCACAGGAGCAAACCCCCTTTGTGCTGCTGTTGATGAATTAACCAGAGAAATTGGGGTGATGAGCCTACTGTGAGAATCCATCATTCCACATCACCCTGGGCTTGAAATGGCACCTGAAATTTCTGTGTGGCTTTATTTTTGTGGGAGCTGGTTAGGAAATCCTGGATTACACATTCCAAGATTGTGGATAATTCTAACCTGTTGCTGCAATACCTGAGGAGAGGAATTTTCTCGCTGTTTCCCCTTTCCTTGTAGGATCAGATGACCAAATTGAATATCCAGCATCTTCTCYGTGTTTGTTGTTATGCTTGGGCAGACTCATTCAATCAGCTGCATGAATGAGCATTGCAGGATTTTATAAGGCARAATGGACAAATTATGGTAATTAGACATCTTGTCTATTTTGTTATCCTGGCTGCAGAAGAATAAGGAGGTTAAAGGAAAACTGTCAAGGTGAGAAAGGTACCAGACTGTCTCACCTAAAACCTGTAATTTTTCTGCTGTCTGTATCTGAATACTTTGATTTTAGGGTGTTCTTTCTGCCTGTATTTTATTTCGTGACATTTAGAGGCAGAGAGAAGGGGCAGAACGGGTCAAATGTGTGTTGTGGAAGCCATATCAGCTTCTAATTTCTTTCAGTTTGTCTCTTTTAAATGCTGTCAAATAACTTGACAGTCTCCAAAATTAATTTTATACAATGAGTCACCTGTAATCATTGTAGAAATTCATATTTCTCTCCTGAGTATACCAAACATCTAATATTACAGAAAACTGAGAAATGGGTAACTCCTTAGGGTATTGCTGCTTRGGATTGCCAGTGTCTTTTATATGGGCTTTGCTAAATAATTGTGTTTACATGGCTGAGAACTTGATGCTCACAATTAGAGGTGATTAAACAAAAATATATCCAACCAGCTAAAACCCAAGCAATGTAATAATAATAATAATGATAACAATAACACCAAAATTGGATAAATTAGCTGATGTCTTTTGTTAAAACCAAGCCTGGCTTGAAGGAAAACCAGGAACAATTACCAAGAATGTTAAGGCTGGGTCCTGAAGGCTGATTTTGGGGGAGCTCACTCAGCTGGAATGTGTGTTCTGATTTTCACATCAATATCCCTTTGCTTCTTTCCTCTCCTGTACTGTGTCAACTCTTGTATTTAGTTSTTACGGTGGCACAGGTTTTATCTGAAAGTCTGATAGTTCAGTTCAAATGTGTTGAGTGGGGTTTTTTTTTTCCAAAATCCTTTCCCTTTAAAAAAAAAGTGCTTAGGGAAAGGAAGTTCTTTTTCCCACCACTTTCAGGGCGGTGTTTTAGGGAAAACAACTGTTAACAAATGATGGTTTTTGCTACACAGGCATCATCCTAGAGCAGCTGACCTTGGATATTTCCCAACCTGCCTACAAACCAAGGACTTTTTCTTTCTTTTTTCATGTTGGTAGCAGCAGGAGGAGGAGAAGGAAGAGGAGGAGGAGGAGAGTAGCCAAAGGAGTTGGTTCCCACCTGTGTTTTTAGGACTGGCTGAAAAATGGAATGGGGCCATGGATGTCTTGCCCTGTCACCTAAAAGATCTGCAGAAGAATATCTGCTGTCTTTAATGCAGATTTGTTCATTTTGGCCTCATAACCCCTTTAGGAAATTATGATGGTTCTGTTAAACGGGGAGAAAAAARAGTTGAGAAACATTTGGAGATGGTGTAAGAGCTAAAAAACTTGTGTGGGACAATTGGCAGCAAGAGCAGGGGATGTGGAACAGTGTTTGTGTGGCTGTTCAGATATCACCCTGCACATCCCCCTGTGCTCCAGATGAACAGCCCAGGCTGGTGACTCTCTTAGATAATTTTGGCTGTTGATTTTCCCCCCCTCTCTCTGTTGTCTCAGTGTCTGTGTTTCCCCTGGTGCAGCATATATTCAGTTTCTCTTTAAACCTCTGTTGCCTGCTGCTGTACAGCAAACTCCTTGGTGAAGTCACCAGTTTAAGGATGATTATTTGTCCCCTCAATTGCTGCTTTTATGCCTAAATAATGGTTTATAGCAGTGGGCAAAGTGTGAGCTCTGTGGAACAACTAATCCACAAATATTCTGTAGTTTATTATCATTTTATTTATTGTATTCTGTAATTTATTTTTAATGGTCAACTTTCATGCTATAACTTTTCTCCCTCTCAACAGAGAGTCCTTCTTTCAATTCCCCACCAAAACAGAGGTTTGCCATTAAAGAGAATGTTTTTTTCAGCACCTTGTACACGTGGGTGACTTTTGTTTTGTAAGACAGAGCTAATACCTCCCCCAGTCTGGGGGAGTTAAAACCAGGAAAACATCCCCATGGAAACCAAGATGGTTGAGATTATTTGATRGATGTGGGCAAGGAATTGTTGTCACAAGGAGTTCTTGTTACAAAACATTTTGTTTGGTCATGGTGCAAACGGGAAGGAGAAGAGCTGACCTTCAAATTCCATCTGCTGTTCCAAGTGGGATTGTCGGGTTTTTGTGGTGACTGCAAAGCTGTTTTGTGCCTCTGAGTGATTCAGTTACCAGTGGCTCCAGCAGGACTGTTTTAGAGGAATAATTTGATTAATGATGCTTGTTTGGTCATTCTTTGTGCTGGGCATTAGATATGTAATGTTTAATTGAAAAATTAGCATTTGGCTTTGAGTTTCCCAAAATGGTCTGMTGTCTGTTGGATTTAGGAGAATAAAATATGGRTGATTRTAAGAGCAGTTGCTTCAGATTGAGMAYAAGCCAGCCCAGTTCATCTGATAAAATTCCAAAATCTGCCTGTTCATCAACACAGATATTCACAGCTGTTCTTCAGGATTGTTGAGCGCATTTCTAACCTCTAAATCCATTTAACATTAGCAAAAAATCATTCTTTTCTTAGTGATATGTGTGTTTAAAATAATTTTGAGGGCTTCTCAAGATACAAGCAGGCACATCTAATTATTCTTATTTCAGTGCTAAACCCTGATTGTGTCACATGAAGCCTTCTGCATTTGCTGTCCCATATGAAGCACAGTCGAGCAGGCAACAAGTCCCATCTAAAAGCAAAATATTTTTCAGCCAGAAGAGCCGAGCAGCAGGCAGGCTGGGAGTTCAAAGTCAGAATTCAGCAGGAGCCATCCTTTGGCTCCGTTCAGTGCACATGAAAGCCTCCCATCTTATCCCTGTTTATGAATCCCAGCAGTTTGCTGTGCAGCCCACACTCACAGGCTAAAAATAACTYCATTGCAATGCAAACTTGGCATCAGGAGCTGGCAAGTTTATTTGATATCACCTTTAGGTGTTTGTTCTTTTTTTTCCTGGGAAATTAATGGCTCCTTTACTGTGTTTGTGAACTTATCCCTCTGTTTAATCGCTGAGACCACAAAATATTCAGCTCTTTYCCACATGGCACGTACAGGAATTTCTCTCCCAAACGGATCCTTGGAAAAGGAAAAGATGAGTTTTAAGTGAAGCCAGCTGCCAGCAAGTGCTGGTGGCTACTGTGGAACAAAGGAACAGCGTGAGGAGGTAACCATGAGTTCAGATTTGGGGTTGGAGTTGATTTTTTTATCTTGTTTTAGCTTTTTACACTTGCCAAATTTAATTACCAAAATGAACAGACCTCACACGGAACGCAGGCTGTGTCTGTATTCTGCTCACAAAGAAATGACACAGAATTTGCTGTAATTGTTAGGTTTTTAGTGATGGTAGATTATTTTTAAAGGTTGCAGAAGTTGCACAGCTCCCTGACAGGTGGATGAGGTGGGGATCCATGAGTGGCAGGATGAGAGAAAATGGCCTCAAATTGCACYGGGGGACGTTTAGATTGGATTTAGGAAAAATTTCTTTGTGGAAAGGGTTGTCAAGCCCTSGTATGGGCTGCCCTGGGCAGTGATGGAATCACCATTCCTGGAAATATTCAAAAAAGTGTGGACGTGGTGCCTGGGACACAATTTAGTGGTGACCATGGTGGTGCTGCTGCATGACAGATGGACTTAATGCTCTTAGAAATCTTTTCTAACCTTTGGGATTCTACAGTTCCATATTTAGGTGAAGAATTTAAAAGTACGGACAATAAATCCCCTCAGATCCCAATAAGGAAATGTGATTGCTTTCCTGGGTTATTAAGAGGTTTTCCTCTTGAATTGCAGTGCTTTGTGGCAGAATTAACTGGTGACAATGTCACATATGTCCCAGTTTCTGGGTGATGGATTGCTCTATTCACTGGGACATCCTATAAAACCCATTTATTAGGRTGAAATTCACAAAAAAGGCAAACAACTGTTGTCCTCATCCAGGATGGACATTGTGGGTGCTTTAATCCAGAAGCAGCTTTGGAGCACTGAATTCCCAATGGCAGATCTGTCCTGCAGTTGGAACAGGGTCATATTAAATTCCATCRAAGAGTTTCTTTAAAAAAGAGTTTTTTTTTGGCTGGAATCCTGGCACAGGGTGCCCAGAGAAGCTGTGGCTGCCCCTGGATCCCTGGAATTGTCCAAGGCCAGGCTGGATGAGGCTTGAAACAACCTGGGATAGTAGAAAGTGTCCTAGCAGGGTTGTACCAAATGACTTTCAAAGGTCATTTCCAAACCATCCTAAAATTTTATTCCCAGTGAGGCTTGTTCACACACAGCCCTGAGGCATCATTCCTTGTTTTCCAGCTCTGTTCTATCTTCTCTTTTCCCTATTTTCAGCCCCTTAATATTGTCTGAGTGAGGGGAAGGTACTAAATAACCACAGGGCTGTGTTTGTGCAGTGCAGGACATTTTACACTTAAAGAACTTCTTAATTGGCTCAAGCTGACTGTAACAGCACATGTGTAAGGTCCTGAAAGGGACTTTAAAAAAAAAAAAATCTACAACCTTAAACAGCTTTTGCTCCAGAAACAGCATTGTGGAAGGGTTTAAGTCTCCTTTTGAGGTGTTGGTTTTTTTTTTGTTTGAGGGAGAGGTGTTGAAAGGGATTTCAAAAGGGAAGGCATGCTGGGGAGATAAACAGCTCTGRGAGTGAGAGCAGCGCAGGAAGCGAATCCACGGCGTCGCTTGTGGGAAGCTCTTAGAAGAAATCAGTGATAAGAGTGAGGCAAGAGGAAATCTGCTTGGCAGCTGTGGCAGCGTTCAGCAGCAACTCTGACCTTGGTTTGGAGGTTGTTCGAGGCTGCTGGGGAAAGATTTGCTGCCAGAGCTCCTGGGTTTTACCTGGATTTCCTGGGAAAATCTGCCGGCAAGGGAGTAAGTTCTCATYCTGTATCCCTCCTTCAGGCACTGCAGAAATATGTGATAAAAGTTGGTGATAGACCAGAGGASTCGTGGTTGCGTTTTTAGAAGCCTGATCTTGTGCTGGAGCATCAGGAGGAGTCTCCCAGTAATGCCTAAATCCAACTTACCTMAAACAGAGGCTGGACAAATTTTAAGAGAATAAAAAGCAGTTCTATTTATTGCAGGCAGTGATATTTATTGAATATTTTGTATTCAGGGCAGTCCCAGTCCACCCAGGAGCTGCACCCACAATGGACAATGGCTCATGGGTTTTTCACCCTTTCTCACTTTTGTCCATTTGCACAAAATCGGGGCTGAATCCTCCAATTGCAGCTGCAGCCAATGCAGTCATTGACTCCAAGTTGGCTCCCCCAGTTCTCTGTTGTTTTAACTCCAGACTCCACAGACAGTGCTGAGCACCTCCTCTCCCATTTTTATACAAAACAATTCTTCTTCAGCCCCAAACTCAAGGACACCTCCCTGGGCCAGGCCCCAAGAGATGAAAACACAAATAAATCACCAGCAGTACTGAACCAACCCTTCAGCAGCTACCATGTTGGTTTTTGGGGTGATGGGTGTTGGTACAATTCTTCAGCAAAAGAATTTTTTTTGGTACACAAGAATAGCTAAATCTCATGGAAATAAAAGCATATACAAAATTATCTTTGCATTAGATTCTTCAGAATTACCTGATTGCCCAGATGAGAGCTTTCACGATGGGTGTGAAGGAACTGCAGTGCTCTGAAATAGTTCTGTGCTGTGTTAACTTGAGAATAGTTGACAAAATATTTCCTACACTTAAAAATGATCACATCCATTTGCTGAGGTGGGGGGGAGAAGAATGGACAAAGCAGATAAGTAAGTTAATCATGTGATAAGTTCATCATGTGGTAAGTTCATCATGTGGCCAAAAAAATGAACTTGGGAAATTTAGGAATTTAGGGCAGAGAGARTTGCTACAGTGATTCAGCAGCATCTATTTAGGAAGAAATAATTGAACTTTTACCACCAAATATTGAAGAAATCTATATTTCATTTGTATTTTATCAGAGCCTGGGGTCTCTCTTTGCTTCTCACTCCGAAGATACTACTTTTTTTATCCTCAGAACAAGTTCTCCATGCAGATCTGTTCATATTAATGCAATTCCAGCTTTAAACAAATATTTAATTCTGCCTAGAGCACTCTGACTGTTTTTTTCAGCAGTCTGGAGCCATTAGCGGGGCARATGCAGGACATGGGAGCCGAGCTGTCATGGTGAAGGCTTGCCTGTAATTTTCATAATATGCTGTATTTTTTCYCTTTGCTTTTCAGCAAACAGGTCAATTATAGCTTATTTCTCATCCTCATGCTGGGAAGGAAAAACAGCTGATGGGAATGGTGCACTGAGGAGAAGGATTGCTTTTCTAGGTCAGGCAGAAGAGAGCTTGGTGCAAAAATGTTACCCTGGAAAGCAGTTCTTTCTGGTCTCAGCTTCTCTGGGACAAAGTTTGAATTTATTTCCTCATGCTGAAATAAGATTTCAGTCTGGAGGGTAGGGCTTGATGGAATATTGGGTAGAAATTGGAATAATAGAATTGTGGAATTGTTTAGGTTGGAAAAAAGCTTTAAAATCATCRAGCCCAGCATTAAAACATGTCCCTGAGCACCACATTTCTGTAACYTTTCAATCTTTCCAGGGATGGTGATAAGGATATTGATTGCTGCCTGCTTCCTTATCTCCACGCTATCAGTTGTCTCAAATGGGCTGGAGGAATTCAGACAGCACTGAAAGAGCTGKTCAGGGAGGGTTCAGAGTCTGTGCTCCTGGGAAGAGCAAAGACAGCGTGACACRATTCTTTTTTGAGCTACATAAACACTCATTTTACTCTAAATGAACGTTTGAGGCTTCTAATGCACGTCGAGATTGTGTTGAAGTGCTCTTTTTGAGATGCCAGAGCCTTGACAAGCTGCTCTTCCCGTTCAGTGTGGTTCGGATGAGCTGTGCTGTTCCTTTCACGTCCCAGGCTCCCGGGATGTCAAGGGAATGGTTGGGTTGGGATTTTGCACACAGATATTGTGCAGAATCCTCTGGGTTGTCCAGTTTGGGATTTTGCACACAGATACTGTGCAGCAGCCTCTGGAGTATCAAGGTTTGGGATTTTGCAGAGATACTGTGCAGAATCCTGTGGGGTATCAAGATTTGGGATTTTGCACACAGATATTGTGCATCAGCCTCCGGGTTATTGAGGTTTGGGATTTTGCACACAGATGAAGTGCAGAATCCTCTGGGTTATTGAGGTTTGGGATTTTGCACATAGATATTGTGCAGCAGCCTCTGGGGTATCAAGGTTTGGGATTTTGCACACAGATATTGTGCAGCAGCCTCTGGGGTATCAAGGTTTGGGATTTTGCACACAGATATTGTGCAGAATCCTCTGGGTTGTCCAGTTTGGGATTTTGCACACAGATACTGTGCAGCAGCTTCTGGGCTATCACTGGAATCAGGGAATGTGGATGTGCTGAAGTGAGGAAATTCGGGCAGTCACTGAACCGTGGGGCTGAGACAAATCACTTTTTTATGCTAATGAGCAGCCCTTCTTGCCTCCAGCTCTTATCTTCTCCCTCCTCCCCATCCACCATTTGTGGTTTCCTGACTGTTTGTCATTTTAAATGCTGCTCCAGTCCCTTGTTTGGAGTTGGATCCAAACCAGGCTTGGATAGACTTTACCATAGAAGAACGCTGTGCTTAGCAGGCATCTGGTTCTGGAGACACCAAAAATGCCTCTGAGGTGTAAATTCACTTTGGTGACCCAATGGTGCTGAAATTGTGCTGACATTCAGAGAGTRACTGGCTGCTGTATCCAGTGAAATTCCCAATTTTCTACATCCCCT
Organism: Malurus melanocephalus; assembly: GCF_030028575.1. Classification (NCBI taxonomy): domain Eukaryota; kingdom Metazoa; phylum Chordata; class Aves; order Passeriformes; family Maluridae; genus Malurus; species Malurus melanocephalus. The sequence goes on from NW_026624280.1 coordinate 45,209, forward strand.
GTGCATGCACAGACCACACYATTCAGATTGATTTCTTTACAAAAYGTGGCCACAGCAGTGTTCCCTTTTGAACTGCTGCCACTTCAGGCATTTGCTGCTTGCTTAATGCCTGGTGGATGTGCTGGAGAATTTGGGGAACCAAATCCASGCATCTCCTCAAGCAGCTCCTCATCACCCTTTCCAAAGTGAGGAGGGTGGGATTCTCCACTGGAGGACAAGGCAGACCTGTGGAACCAAAATAGAAAGTGGAGGAAGCAGTTTGAGTTCTTATTTAGGCCTCTGGGTTGGAAGGTGTCTCCCAAATTCCATCTGTGACTGTCTCACACAAATTGCCTGGATATCTCTCAGTCATGAGATAAAGGACTGAAAGTTCTTTGGGGATGTCAGAAAATGTCGAGTATCAGGTGTTGGAATACAGAGCTGCCTCATGGTGTTGGGAATTCAGCAGTGATGCCTGAGGATTTTATTTTCCATATTTTCATGTCTCTGTAATCCTGGAATTCTTTAGTATTTAACTCCAGACTCCACAGACAGTGCTGTGCTCCTGCTCTCCCATTTTTACACAAAACAATTCCTCTGCAGCCCCAAACTCAAGGACACCTCACTGTGCCAGGCCCCAAAAGATGGAAACAACAGAGAATTGGGGGAGCCAACTTGGAGTCAATGACTGCATTGGCTGCAGCTGTAATTGGAGGATTCAGCCCCAATTTTGTGCAAATGGACAAAAGTGAGAAAGGGGGAAAAACCCGTGAGCCATTGTCCACTGTGGGTGCTGCCCCTGGCTGGGCTGGGACTGCCCTGGATAAAAAATATTCAATAAATATCACTGTCCCTTCAATAAATAGAACTACTTTTTATTCTCTCAATTTTGTCCAGCCTCTGTTTTAGATAAGCTGGACTTTAGTATCAACGGGAGAATAGATGGGGAATTAGCAACTACTCAGAGATAACCATAGGAGACACCTCTTTTTTTCATACTGTGTTTGGGGGCAGTTGGTGCCTCTTTAAAAGAAACAGAAAACATTACCAAAATTTTCTGGATGCTCTGGGTGAGGCATTTTGTTTCCCTGAGTTGAAGAGTCCTCACAGTGATTTCCTCAGTGTGCAGTGATTGATTAATGTGAGGGTGAAGGGCCCAGGGGCTGCTCTGATGCCTCCAAGACTGTGGGTCCCTGCAAACCGCTCTCTTTTTCCCTTTTTGTCTTTCTTTTCTTTTTTGAAGCAGAGAGGGGCTGAAGAATATTTTAGGAGAAATTCATCCCTGAGAGGGTGGGGAGGCCCTGGAACAGATTTCCCAGAGAAGCTGTGGCTGCCTCTGGATCCCTGGAAGTGTCCAAGGCCAGGCTGGACAGGGCTTGGAGAACCCTGGGACAGTGGACAGTGTCCCTTGGGACTGGATGAGGTTTGAGATCCCTTCCAAACCAAACTATTCTGGGATTCTTCTTTCTTCAAAGGATATTGGATGCACACGTTTCTATTCAGGCACTTGTGTAAATATCGCAGAGTCCATGTGAAAATCAACTCTTTCAAAATGGTTCTGGTTGGGTTTTTTTGTGTTTTCGAGGAATTCAGACAAACTCAGACTCAAACTGGTTTAAGTAGGGGCTCTGCTGGGGTTATGGATTGGATGACACAGCTGGGTGATCTGCCAAAAGTGGAAGAACTTGCTGGACATGAGGAARTTCTCAAAACACCCTTTCAAGGTTTAAATTCCTTTCAGTTCCAATCCTTTGCTTTCCACAGGGCCCAGGGGATCATTGTGGGATTAATCCCAAATGCCAGTGCCTTGGCTAAAGGTTATCCTGGWTGTGAAAACTGAGTTTGTTGATGCTGTAGGACAAGATCACCATAAATTCTATATTTTCCTGTACATGCTGCTCCACCTGCCATCATTTCCCATTTGGGATTTCCTGGAGGAGCTCTCCCACATCCTAAGGAGGCTTTTCCCTGCCTCACATGGTTATAAAAACGTACCTACAGCCCACCCTATTAAAAAATACTGTCATTCACAATAGGAATTAAAAGTTTGGGGGTTGGCTGTTCACCAGACATTCTCCAGAACACAATGGGACCCCGACATCTGAGTATTTACAAACAAAAGGATCAAGTTGTAATCCCCTTGTCATAACACCAGCTTTATGGGATCCACACACCRCTTGAATGTGGGCAGGACTAAGCAGATTATTGTACCAACAATACAGAAAATTGAGCTCCAACTACAAAATACCCCAAACCCACAAAGCTGCTGCCCAGCCCGACTTCTTGGGATTGGGAGTTTTTTTTTTTTCTTGTGGATTGTTTTGTGTGAGCTGGCAAAAATTAGTTTTGTCAGTAGAAACAAAATAACCGCCAGCTACGCCTGGAATGCCTTGGAGCACAGGAGGAATTTTCCAAGGAACAGTGATTACCTTTGTTCCTTTAGCTATACAACTTTAGGCTTTGAACTGGATATRCTCTTTCACTTTTTAGTTTTTTAATGTATTTGATGATTTTGTTTTCAAGAGGCTGTTTCTCATGGCAAAAAATATTTTTTTTTTTTTTTTGGTGCAGTTGTGGTTTTCTCTCAGAGAACTCGGTATTGCCGTGGAGATAAAAATGAGACTCTAAGAATGATTTTATTTGGAGGATATTATCAAAAATTGGAGTTTGGTGGGACTCAGCATTTTGATGCCACTTGGCCTGCATGTAGAAATGGGGTRAAAATATTTATAAACCRTTAAACAATTCTTAAACCAAATAAYCTTAAGCACTTTACAGGCTGAAACATTCTGGGAAAATGGATTTCTGTGTACCATGGGATAAGCCTGAAGTGATCAGACTTGATTTAGTTGACTTTTCCTCTCATTGTCTACCTGGCATCAGCAAAATGGGTTGCGAGTTGTGTTTGTCTGAGATGCAGAARGAGAGGAAACAGCTTCCCAAAGAATTCTACTTTTTCTTATCCAGCTGTCCTGCTGTCTTTATTTCTGTGTTAGTAAAACCATTCATTCTGTTGTCTACATTTTATTTCACCATTGGCTGGCTTTTTTTTTTCTTTTTAATGCCATGAAAGAAATTCTGCATTTGAAATTTAGACAATAAAATTCTGACCATTGCAGCGGTGGCTCTTCAGAATACTTTATTCTGGTCCTTGTTTCATACAGGAAAAAAAATAGCCATAAAGTACAAATTAAAATACCTGCTTCATGAAGATAACTGGGCTCCCAAGCTTCAAACAAATGCAAGATCTTCCTGGTATTATTTTTTTGTGTCTCCCTCATATCTGCTGTGCCTGAGGTTGTTGACCTTGAGCCTTGCTGGTGCTGGAGCTCTTCAGTCATTCCTGYAGCTCTTATCAGCTTCTCCACTCTGGGAAGGTGCTGTAGTACAGGGAAGGATAGGGAATCTTGGGAACGATAATCCAAATTATTTCAGAATAAAAGATTCTGCAGTGGTGGGTTGTTACATCCCATCTCCTGCTCAATCTGATGTTGAGGCAGTGAGAGCACTTCCTTTGGAATTTCACTTATCTGCACCCAATTTTTGCCCTCTGACTTCAGCGAGGAGTCATAAAATTATAGAAAATGCTGAGCTGGAAGGGACCCAGAAGGGTCATGGGGTCCAACCCCAACAATCCCACCTGTGCACCCCTGGGAGCGCTGTCCAAACACTCCTGGAGCTCTTTTGGGAATGTCACCATTCCCTGGGGAGCTGTTCCAGTGCCCAAACACCCTCAAGACTCAAAAACCTTGTCTGAAGGATGAATTTTCTTGAGAAGCCCTCAGTCATGAAATCCAATTTATTTTAACCCACTGCTTTTCAAACAGATCTTCCTTCATTTGGTAGCAAAGCTCTGAGCTGAGGTGCTGGGAGTGGGATCTTTGATGTCTCTGAGGTGCTCCTGACTCTGCTGGGTTTGAGTAGGGAAACTCAAGGCCGATAAGTGGGATGGAATAAGGAAAAACACCTTTCTAGGTTTGAGTAGGAAAGCTCAAGGCAGATGAGTGAGATGGAAAAGGAAAAACAACTTTATAGTGGAAGGTATCACTGCTAGGGGCACAGGATTGGAATGGGACGATCTTTAAGGTCACTTCCAACCCAAATTATTCTGGGATTCCCAGAAAACATTGTATGGGAACCACAAAAGAAATTATAGTTCAGGGTTTTCCATACCAGTGCTATTTTGGGCCATATTTAACCCAGGAAAAGGAAAGAAGGAAAGATCTGTGGGGATTACAAACTCTGCCCGAGGTAGCTTTAGTTCTTGGATTTCATGGAATATTGGTGAATGATGCAGTTGTGCATGTCAAAATCTAGGATAATGTACTTCTTCTAGCTGCAGCAGCTTATTAATGAAATCCCAGAACTCCAGAATGACTGGGTCCAAAGGGTAAATTACTGTTATACATGATGCCTTCTTAATTTTTAGTAATTTTTTAAAAACTCAGCTGGGAGCATAAAGATGTGGCCTTACAGAGCAATCTCTGGGAGCCACTGACACCTTTCTATTTGCAAACCCCAAGGAGTTTTCCCCCATCACTTTGCTTTCCTAGTTGTATTTTTGTCTGCTTTCTAGAGTTTTATGCTGAAGGGCATAAAATAGCACTAATTACACTGGAATTTGATAGGCTTGTTTTTGCAGTGGTTATAGAAGATTGAAAATGGAAAGCAAGAAGGATTTCTGGAGATCTGCTGAGGCTTTTCCTGATTTGTAGTTGAAATTGTTGCTTCTGCTTTTTCTTTTTTCTAACCCTCAAMTTTGGATTATGTTTTACTAGTCCAGAAGTTTCTGGAAATGATAGACTGTTATGTTTCAATTCCATGAATCCAGAGTGGTCTTGTCCCACTTGGCAGTATCAGACAAAAGTACAGTTTGGGTGTTGTTGCAGTTGCTGTTGGCACAGAAAGTGTTCTTTTTTCAGGAAAATACAGGGCAGAAATCCCATGCCTGGCATGTCAGCTCCTGTCCTGCAGCTTCTGGAGCTCTTTTCCTTCTTCCTGCCTTGCCACCTCCCACCTTTCTCSTCCCTTTGCCCCATCTGCCTGTTTGTGATCCAGACGAGAAGGGAGATGTGCTGTGACTGATTTAGAGCATGTGCTGATTTGCCAGCTGGCTGCTATCTCAGAGCTSTGGGGTCAGCCAGACAGAAGAGATAAGGGCTGAACTCTCCTCTCCTCTCTCCAGCCAGCCTTCACCTCTGCTCATGGGCTGGGGTGTTTTCCCCTCGAGATTTGCACAGTCTGAAATTTCCTTCAGCTCACTGAACCTTCCTTCACCTTTTGAACGTGGAAAAATTGATCTGGGTGTTGCTAAAATGCTGCAAATGACTGTGGTTGAACAGTTTATTGTGTTTGAAGACGTAATTTAATTATTCTGTTAAAAAACCTAAAGCAGTGTTATATTACACATACACTGATGGTCTGAGTTCTGATTTGATAAATATTTTTACACTGAAATCTGTGGGAGCACCAGAATGTTTATAGGAGAACAGATGTGTCCTGATCAGGAAGATTGATCAGGMTACATTTACACAATGTGAGAGGTACTTTAAAAAGAAATTATTATTCAGGCTGCATTTCTTCATTCACTCTCAAAACAGCAGATTTATTAATGGAATGATGGAATTATTTGGGTTGGAAAACACCTTAAAAAACATCTCATTTCAACCCCCCACTGTGGACTGAAACAAATAAAATACTGTTAAATGCRGGCAGTTGTTTCAGGATATTCTTCCTCCTTTTTTAATTTTAGAATTGMATTAGCTACATTCGATTCCCCCTGCTTCTGTTTGACATTGAGTTGAGAAGAGATAAAAGAAGGGAGCTGGCAAATTCCTGTCAGGCTGGATACGAGTGAAAACAAGGAGCTGGGAGCATCTCAGTGACATCCTTCAGCAGCTGGGAGAGAACTTTTCCCTCCCTGCCCTGGATGCTTTTGCATCYGAGAGAAATGGCAATTTTGTGGGCTGTGAGGAGCTGCCTGTGCCTCGGAATGGCAGCATCGTGGGGATGGAGAGGGCTGGGGACAAGGGATGGAGGGACAGGACACAGGGARTGGCTTCAAACTGACAGAGGGCAGGGAYWGRTGRGATATTGGGAAGGAATTGTTCCCTGGGAKGGTGGGGASGCCCTGGAATAGAATTCCCAGAGAAGCTGTGGCTGCCCCTGGATCCCTGGGAGTGTCCAAGGCCAGGCTGGATAGAGCTTGGAGCACCCTRGGATAGTGGAAGGTGTCTCTGTTACTGTTCATTATAAACTGACATTGTTGGGATCCTCTGGGGTTTTTTTGCCAGCACCAGCTTTCTCCATAGGAAATCATGGAATCTCAGAATGGTTTGGGCAGGAAGGAATCTTAACAACCATCCCGTGGAAGGGATCTTAAAAGTCATCCTGTTCTGAATTTAAACCTTGAAAGGATGTTTTGAGGGCTTCCTCATGTCCACCAAGTTTTCCCACCTTTGGCAGATCACCCAGCTGTGTCATCCAATCCATAACCCCAACAGAGCCCCTACTTAAACCAGTTTGAGTCTGAGTTTGTCTGAATTCCTCAAAAACGCAAAAAAATCCAACCAGAACCACTTTGAAAGAGTTGATTTTCACATGGACTCTGCGATATTTACACAAGTGCCTGAATACAAACGTGTGCATCCAATATCCTTCGAAGAAAGAAGAATCCCAGAATAGTTTGGTTTGGAAGGGATCTCAAATCTCATCCAGTCCCACTCCCTGCCATGAGCAGGGACATCTTCTACTATCCCAGGGTGCTCCAAACCCATCCACCCTGGCCTTGGACACTTCCAGGGATCCAGAGGCAGCCACAGCTTCTCTGGGAAACCTGTTCCAGGGCATCCCCACCCTCCCAGAGAAAAAAATTCCTTCCATATATTGAACCCAAATTTCCCCTCTTCCAGTTTGAACCCATTTCTCTTTGTCCTGTCACTGCAGCTCCTGATGAACAGTCTCTCTCAGGCTTCCTTGTGGCCCTTTAGAAGGTCTCCACACAACCTTCTCTTCTCCAGGATGAACAACCCCTAATTCCTCAGCTTGATTCCATAGGGGAGATGCTCCAGTCTTTTTACCAACGTTGTGGCCTCATCTGGGCTTTCTCCACTAAGGGGTGAAGGACATTCCCTATGTCATTCTTATGCTGGGGACACCAGAACTGTGTGCAGGATTCTGGGTGGGGTCTGACAAGAATAGAGTAGAGGGAGGAAATCCCYTCCCTGTTCTCTGATGGGTTCCTGTTATCGGTGTTTTGTTGTAGGAAATCCTTCCCTGATCCTTCCCTGTCACCTGCCTTCCCAAGCCACCATCATTCCTGTTCTGTCCAACAAAATCCCAGAGGCATGAGTAAAGAGAGGCGATGGAGTTATGTAATAAATATTTTTTTTTGAGGGATAACGCTCAGAAGTTGCTATTTTGATGCTGTCTTTGGTATTCACCTTTTCCTCCCCCCTGAGATGGACTGGAGCTCTTGGGTGTGACCACCCAGCACTCCCAGTGTGTCCCTGCAGCCACCCAGGCTGCTCTGGTTGCTCTATTTTCCCATCTCTTCATTTCCCAAGGGATTTTGAACCAGGCTAGAAATCTTTTCATGGCTTTGTGGGCGCAGCATGCAGCTGCAGCATTAATGGGCTCGTGTGTGTGTGCAGCACAATGCTGGGTGTTGCAGGCTCACCCTTAATGCTTTCCTTGGGGAAACGTTTGTCCCATTTATTCTCTTCATGGGCACAAGTGCAGCTCTGTGCAGCTGGGTTGTGTCCCAAATGCTGCTCGCTGGGTTTTGTGGGGTTTCTTTTGCTCCCATTTGTGTTAAGCAAGACCCCAGAGCTGGGTTTGTGGGTTTGTGCAGAAAATGAGATTCTCAGTTCAGACTAAAGCTTAAGCTTGATGATACAGAGCCCTGTATAATCCATCCTCTTAAAATTATCTATGGGCTAGACCTTGTGGGATGACATCCTTATGGCTGCTTTAACCCAAATACTCCATAATGTGCCCCATATTGAGGGCTGGGCATATCAGCCGGGCTGTGGCAATTTAATCCTGCTTTGGGGCTGGGCTGGGGARTGTGAGCAGGGCTGAGTGAGCAGCCAGTGTCCCATCTCTGAGTGCTGAATTCCGGGCTTGCCGTTCCCTTGGTTTTTACAAAAGTAGGGTGAAGTAATTCCCATTCTTGTAGGAATGGGAATTAACTCTGCTCTGGAAGCAAAGCTTCCCTAAAAGGCTCTGTGAGCATTTCAGAGCACAGCAAGCCACGAAAATGCTCCTGTATCTCTCAGAGAGGAATCCAGAGGGGCTCTCTGGACTCTCCTGAGTCTGGATCCAAACCCCAGTRAAGGAGATTCCCTCAATAAAATCCACCCGGGAGTAACAGTGGAGAATCCACCTCAAGCTCGCTGCCAAGGACCTCGGGAGAGCCTTTTTTCCACCCCTGCCAGATGGCAGAGAAAGGGGGTCATGTTGTCACTGCAGGCTTGGCTGACCCTGTGCCACGCGGTGACCTTGGCTGAAATAATCACTCTTCTCTCCCAAGCCACCATCATTCCTCTTCTGTCCAGCAAAACCCCACAACAGATCCAGGCAYGAGTAAAGAGARGTGATGGATTTGAGTAATAAATAGTTATTTTTGAGAGGCAACGCTCAGAAATGTTTCTTTTTAAACTTGCTTCTCAACCCCTGTGAGCAGCAAGAGCTCTGAGGTTAATCCTGTACGGCTCCCCTGCCTTTCTCCTGCTCTRCTCAAAAGGAATCAGCATTGCTTGTCACAAGACTTTACTCGCTGCTGATGTCAAGAGTTTCCTAATGTCACGGGGAAGGTCCAGGACAGGGGAATATCAGGGGTTGGTTGTGTGTTTGCTGTTTTTCTCCAGCCTCTGTTGTGGGGAACCTGCAGTCACTGATCAGGCTGGTGTTTTAAAGGTCACTCCTTTAAAATGACTCCAGTCATTTTTGTACTTGCTTAAAAACAACAAACAAAACCCCCCCAAATGTTTAAATTCTGCACATAACAGACTGGAGGAATTGCTGCTCTCTGCTCATTCTTTTAGGGAAGCAAATGTTTGCTCTGCTGTCCCAGCAACCATGAGAGAGCTGAGCTGGGCAARCCCAAGGGTTGGACTCTGAGATTTCCTCTTGAATAACACTCCTGAAGTTCCTGTTCAAATGGTTTTGGAAATTTTTATGTTGCTTGAGTACTTTGTTTTTAAGAGGTGGTGACACCCAGATAAAGAGGCGTTGCAAGAAAAATAAACCTGTGAGAAAATGAGGAAGAGATGCTGCACGAGGAAAATCAGTGGCTTTGRATTTTAAATCAGCTCAGAGCAGCATCTCAAATCTTACTCCTGAAAAAGTTTATACAATTATTTGGGATCTATAAGCAAGGAGAAGTCTGAGGAGGGAAATGAACTTTTTAAATACAACATTCCAGTCATTAATTGTAGCATAATTAAGTTAAAATCACTACAACTAACGATCCTTGTTTTTCTTTTGTCTTTTTTTTTTTCTTCTGACCTTGTACCAAACCCTTCCCACTGCCTTGGGGACCAGCAGGACTCACCCAAAGGTAAGGGCTTTTCTCAGGGTGTGGGAATTGTCCCATCAYTTGCTCAGTCTTGGCTTATCCAAATATTAAAAGCATTTTGAAAAGCTCCGTCACTGCTCAGCTGCTGAGTAAGAAACTCCAAGCATCTCCTCAATACAGAAATTCTCTGCACAGCCCGTGCCAAGAAATGAGTCAGAGGAACAAATGAGAACATACAGACTCAGCACTGCAGCCTCTGAATGGGAGATACTTGTTCTTTGTGGGCTTTTTAAAAGCATTTTTTGGTATTTGTGTTCRAGCAAACTTGTTTTGTTTCTCTGGTCCCGTGACTTTGCGCTCGGTTTGAAGACTCTGCCCTGGTGTCTCAGGGTTCAGCTCGGTGGATGTGCTCATCCAGCCAGTGATTTTTACTAAATGTTCTGAAGGCTTGGGATGTTCTAATAATATGTTAAGTTGTAAAATATTCAAAGGAAATTCAAAAAATTCAGAGGAAAAAAACCCCACCTTAAATTTAAACACACAAGCTGTTGTTTCCTCAGTTAAAGGATATAAAATAACTGCTTTATCTCTTGATGCTGGTACATCACTGTGCTATAAGGGGGGAAACAATGTATTTTTGAAGATAATTTTTTTAAATTTCAAGGATTTTGCTGTGTTAAGCATTTTCATGAATGTTGGCAGTCAGCACTGTAGAAATGCACAACATCCAAAGGGGAAAGAGCAGCTGCCATCAAGCTTAAAGGGGAAATCCACATCCAGAGAGCCCCATGTTGCACTTCCCTTTTCCTACATCCTACAGAATAAATTTTGCCCATGAATGTAGGTCAAACATGACCCTAATTAATATTTTTCCTTGCAGATACGTACCCASGGGAGCTTTTTTTGCAAACATCTGTCCCAAAATATACATTATATTATTTCAGATTATCTTTCAGGATGAAAGGTGCCCATGGACCTTTCAATGGATTTATGGCAAAAATGAAACTTTTCCATTAAAATTATTAGATTTCTAATAGTTTAATAGAAACTTTTCAATTAAAATTATTCTAATCAACTTTTTTGCTATTAAAACTGATTTGCTTTCCATTATTCTTTGCAAATACTTAATTTTGATGGCTGCTTTGGTTTATCGTGGAATGTAAATAAATACATACTCCTCTTGTATGGAAAGAGTTCCTTCCCTAAGGCTTGTTTTTAATTTGTGCAGACAAGAGGGCAYGGGGAGATGGGAGGCAGAAAGAGCTAGAGGACATCTGTCAGTTTGCAAAAGAGAAACTCTGGTGAAAAATGAATTTGCAAGGATGGGTTTGGAGGGAGATGGGGAGAGGGTCCTTGACATTCACACAGTTGGTACACAGAGAGTGGGGAGTAGGGTTGGAAGAAATAAAAATATACAGGAAAATGAAATGTTTGTTTAGGCTTCAAACTTCTAGGAAATAAGRAATTCAGTGGGAATTGTTTTAATTTCAGAATGTCAAAATGTGAGTATCATGTTGGATTTGGCAGTTTTTTTGAGATCTCCTGCTTGTTTCCCTGCAGGTGTTCGCTTACGATCACTGCTTTTGGTCTATGGATGAATCTGTCAAAGAAAAATTCGCAGGTATCAGTATTTACYGTGGCTTTGTTGTCTCCAAGTGGGAATGATCTGATGAAAACACAATCCTTGCTACAGGGYTCAGCCATATGTGACTGGCTGCTGTCACAAGGAAAAGGGAAATTTTCAGTCATCCCAGTTTCTCCTCTCTAAAGATGACAGCCATGTGCAGTGTAGGGCATGGAGAAACCCAGCACAATGATGCTTTGTTCATATTTATTTAAAACACTGTAGAAAATTCACAGTGTTTCAAATAAAGTTTTAAGAGCATCAAATCAATTTCTTTCTTTCAAGGAATGTTGAAGGAATGTATGTAATTTTACGTTTTTCAAATGTAATTCCAATTTTTTTTAGCTGTAATTTCATGTTTTTCAGTGCTGATGGCAGTTTGGCATCATAGTACAAYTTAATAAAGGAATTCTAATTAAATTAATTAATAAAAGCTTAATATAAGTGTATGTAAATTAAGGTGAGAAAGTATTCAGTTAAAAGCTTTCTATGTATTGTTGTAACACATGTCGGTGAATAGTTATGGTAAAATATGAAATATATTTGGTTTTACTGTTCTGTAATTTATTCCTTTCATACTTGTTACCCTTTAAAATTGGGGATCAGTGGTGCTTGTTAACATTTATTTTATAAACATCACAGGAAAAATCGGACATGTGTGCTTTTCAGTTTTAATTTCTTTAACAAATAATTAATGAATAATAATTTATCAAAGAACTGAGACAAAAGCAATGCTTCCGGCCATAGAAATTACGTAGGAATATGACATATTTTGTTTCTCAAACTAATGCTGCTGCCTATACAACTGATATTTTGGTCTGTTGCACCATGGGAGTGTTTGGTCCAAACCTATTCTGCTGTGCACAGCTCTTGGTGATTTTCGTGGGGAATTTTGCATGGGTTTGACTGGAAAGATGTAAACTTCAATGAGCGAAAAGAAGGGCTTCAAGGAACATTATTTGACTAAACTTTTCAATCCATAAAATTCTGCCATGCCTTGTTCAGACTTTCATTTTGYTGCTTGTAAAAGTAATTCTGAAAACAGAGATTTTGTTTCAGTAGTTACTACCTGAATATTTTAAGCCTTTTTTCCTCTGCTTGGAAAGTGATCCAAAAAGCTCAAAGTTCAATTACAAAAGAAGTAATAAACCCTAATTTTTATGCCAGTGCAAAATATCCTGTGAATATCCATATCTTCCACATAGTTATGATTATTTCTCTGCAAAAATCTGCTTGTGGTGTTATTGAATATCTCATACAGATAAGATATAGATATATAATATATAGGTTATGTATTTATATTTATATGTGATATATCTAATATAATTGTATATAGATATATAATAATATATATTTTATAATACATAATAATGTATGATATATAATACATAATATRTAGTACATAATATCTATATTATATAGATAAATTATTATATAAATTTATCTATATATTATATATATAATGTAATTGTAATTATGCAGATAATATAAAATTATCCAGTGCTCTGCTGATTCCCTGAGATCAAAATCGACTGACTCTCATTAAAATGTACAGGTTGAGTGTATTTTGAGGAGATGGCATTCCCCAGCAGATGGAATTCTGCAGTTGGTCATGGATTCTATGCTGATAAAATCTCTGAGCATGCACCTTTATGGGATGCTCCTTTCAGCACACCCAGGTGTATCCATGATAATCCCAGCTCCTGATTTTTACAGCAGCACAAATCTGGAGCTCATTTTCTGCTCCTTTCCAGGGAGCAAACCCTGGATGTGATTTAGACAACCACAGCAGGAAAACCCTCACAGCTTTTCCTTAATTTTCAAAGAATCCAAACCAAGGGACAAAAAGTTCTTGCTGTGTTATAACTCTGGGCTTGTGTTTTCTGTTTTCTAGGTCAAGATGTCGTTTTCAAGTGCCTTGGAGAGAATATTCTTCAGAATGCCTTCGAAGGCTACAAYGCTTGTATCTTTGCCTATGGGCAGACAGGTGAGTCCCAGAGCAGCAGAAAGTGTTCCCTCCCTCTCAAGGTGTTCTGTTCTGCCTGCAGGCTCTTTCTGTGCCTCTTGTGACATTGTTTGAGGAGAAATGCCTTCTAAGGTAGATAAGGAATGTTTTCCTCTTTGGTAACATCAGATAGGAGGGGKGCAGGATGAGCAGTAAGATTCTGTTGCTGCTGGCTACCCTTGTTTCTCACACTTCAGATTATAATCTTTGGCGTGACTGTGATCGTCCTTGAGCTCGGAGCATTGCTCTGATTTTCTGCCTCAGCTGTTAAAATAATCTTGAATTGTCATTTTAATGTGATATTTGAARTGTAATATGAAGAGTTTTCCCATTGTGGATGTTATTGCCTTGTAAGGTTGTATCTGCCTGAAAGTTCTCCAGCACTCTGAACTAAATTTCCTGTTTTCTTTTTAATTAATTGAGACTTTAGCTTAGTGGTGTTTTGGTTGCTTCAAAGTAGAAAATTGAACAAATCTCTTCCACTGAAATGCAAAAGTACATTTTAACCTCTTCTATTCCCTATCAATATCCTGCACAGCAGGAACCTTTGTTGCATGGACCCTAATCAGAGCTTTCCTCACCCAGGATCTGGAAAATCCTACACCATGATGGGTACTGCTGACCAGCCCGGATTAATCCCCAGACTTTGCAGTGGGCTCTTCGAAAGAGCACAGAAAGAAGAAAACGAAGAGCAGAGTTTCAAAGTGGAAGTGTCCTACATGGAGATTTACAACGAGAAAGTCAGAGATCTCCTTGACCCCAAAGGGTACGGGATTTGTGTGTGAATGGCCCTGTAGTGTTTGTACTACACTCTTCCTTCCCATAACCAGTTTGCCTTAATGAATCCCATACAAAGCATTTGCCTGGCATGGCTTTTCCTGCTCCCTGATCTCAGCATCTCATTRTAAATCAAAACAAAGTAGTGAGACTAAAAACTTGGAGCAAACTCACCTTTTCTGAAGTGACAACGTTGTCCGTGTCAGCTTTTTCCGTGCAGACATAAAAAGCTTTCCTTGTTTGCATTCTGGCCCTGGCTCTGTGCTTCGGGGGGTATTTGTGGGACCCTCCTGTTGGAGATGTGTCAGTGAGGAGTTTGCTTTGTGTAAATGTTGTCTTTCAGTCGGTCATGTGCTTACAAATCCCTTTTTTYTCCCCCCAACCAGAAGCCGTCAGTCATTAAAGGTTAGAGAACACAGTGTTTATGGCCCTTACGTAGATGGCCTATCCAAACTAGCTGTTGCTAGCTACAAGGTAAGGATCAACTTCATGAAAGGCTTGTCTTGACATCCTAAACACCAGGTGCTGTCCCTTAAACTGGACAGGATTATTAAAATACTCCTAATCAGTGATCTTAGAGCAAGGGAGCTGTGGGTTGTTGTGTTGTGATTCCTGGGGAGAGCAGGGCTAAGAGCAGAACTCACTTCATCCCGTGCTGCTCAATAATTCTGRAAGTGGTTCAGCTGTTGGATGGAGCAGATTTGCTCCCAGTTTGAGATGAGTGTGCTCTGTGATGAGAAAGTGCTCTGTGATTAATGACAGGCCAGGATTAGGCAGAGACAGGCTCTCAGTACCCCACTGAGTCACATTTTTGCCTGTCATGCTCCAGTCAGTCAYTTCCCCGGAATTACCAACTAATGGTTGTTTACAAAGCAAATCCTGGAGAGCATCCCATGAAACTTGCTTGCAGGATAATAAATATTTATATGTACATTCATAAAATTTCAGATTTTTAAGGAGCAGTAACTTACTATGGAACAAATGGGTAAATACAGGATGGAATTCTGTCACCTTAACCAAAACATGAAAATAGTGCAGTCCCCACTATCGCAGTTTCCCCCAGTGTTCACCCACCACTCCTTGGTGGTTTCTGCTTTGACAGGACCCATTCCATGCTTTGCCTTTCCATGTTGCCCAGCAGCTTTGTGTCATCCAGAATTTGTGGTGGTCCTTTGTTTGGCTGTTTTTTTGAGTTGTTTTGGCATCGCCCAGGTAGAGACACAAACAGAAGTTCAGCCAAAGACTCCAAGGTTTTCACAATTTCCCAGAATTGATGTGAAACMCCAGCTYRGGGGAGCTGCACCTTTCTCAAGCATCACAACAGATCAAAGCTCTTAAAATTTGGAAKGATTTAATGACCTGCTCAGCAAGGTTCTGTTTTATAAACCTCTGAGCCTTCTGTCAGTATTCCAGATTCTGACCCCATGATACTGAGGCTCAAATGTGACAGAGTTCAAACATGAATTGCTGTTCCTTCACTTCTCTCTGTGCTTTTGAGTGTTGCTGTGTGCRGCCAGGTGCATTATTTTTGCTGATAATTTAATATTAAGGTTGATAATTAATTTTAAGGTTGAGGAKTGGGTGAAGTAATGACACTCTGGAGTTTCAAGGCTTTAAAGGGGAGATTGCTTTTATTTTTTCCTCCCATTTTTCTGAACAAAATGGGAAACCTAGTGAGAAAACACTGCGTTTGACCAAAATGAGATGATTTCTGGAGATAATTGAGAAGGATATTAATACAGATATGCTCATGGCTGTGAAAATTGTATTTAGGACATCGAGTCCTTGATGTCTGAGGGCAACAAATCTCGCACAGTGGCTGCCACCAACATGAATGAAGAGAGCAGTCGGTCCCACGCYGTCTTCAAGATCATCCTCACCCACACCCTCTATGACACACAGTCAGGGGTAAGAAAATTCAATTATTTGCAATGTCAGGCTGGGATGTGTCTCTTGTTTGAATGTATTTAACAGGAAAGGAACAGTTCTTTCAAGGCAGCAGTTTGTAGTCCAGACCAAAAATAAAATGTGTGGGTGAAAAATAAAAGAACACCTCAGTGTATTTCTGTTGATCCTCTTCCCATGGTTATTTAATGCAAATTTGTATAAATTATMAACTTGATTAATTGAGAAATATACTAATTTCAGGCATTTTATGTTGTATGCCATTAATGCTTTCATGTGTGGATATTAAATATCTAAAAAGCATTTAAATCTAAAAATAATTTATATTTCCTTAGACATAAATATGCCTTGGAGGGATGTGTGAAATATGTTTTGTCAATGTTATTTAGTCCCTCACAGAAAATGGTGATAAACTCAAACTGAAATAAGCATCTTTAAACTTTGCTTATAAGTTCTGTGCTTGGGAAGATCTTTAATATTTTCAAAGCCTTGGAGAAATTTTGGGTGTCCATGGAATAAATCTCTAAATATATTTCCAAATATTGAGTATATTGGAAAGCATATTGAACACTTGGGCTTTTTTCCTCCTTACTTCTCAGTTTCCACCAATCTTATCCACATAATTTTTCCTTGTTATTCTTTATTTGGATTTTTTTTTTTAACTTTGCACTTCAAATCAGCTCCATACTGTGCTGATTTTTTTTATTTTCCATAATTTGTCATTCCAGTTTGGCTGTGGCTCTACTGCCTGCTTTTCATACCTGGTTTTTGTGTGCTGCTGCTCAGCAGAGTGGTCCTTGTGACTGTTCATCCTCTCTKCACCTTCCAGTGACCCTGTGGGAACTGCTGGAACAGATTTCTCTGCTCYCCCATCTGCTGGTCCTTTCAGTCCTGGGAACAGCACGTTTCATGATTACACCATATTTTGAGAGGTTTAGGGTGACATTTTTGGAAGGATATTGATTCTAATTAGCCCTATTATTGCTACTTTTATTATCATCATTATAATGATAATTATATTATCATCATTATATTTATAATTACTATTAATATATTCATTCTGTATATTCTTTCATAGCTATTAATAGTATTAATAACAACTATAATATATTAATATATCAATATACAAATATACTATGATATATTATATAACAATTCACTATATATTATACTATTATATATTAATAAATTAAAATATATCACCTGAATATATTAATGTAGAGTATTAATACATTAATATATCACCATATTAAGGTACATTAGACATCAATATATTATATATAATAATGTATGAATATATGTGAATAATATAAATTTTTATCATTTCTATTGTAATTATAATAACACAGCAATAATAATAGCAATAATAACAACAACAATAATAATAATAATATTTTAATTTATGGGAACACAACACTTTGCACTGGGGCACTGAGATGCTGAAGGTTCAGATGCTGCAGAAGAGCACGAGGTGAGCAAGCTGTTCTCATGGACGGTTGGCTCTTCAGTTTCAAATTGGCAAAGGAAATCCATGGAGTGGTTCAGAACATCATTTTGGGTCAAAAAGATGAAAAAAAAAAGATTTGTATTTCAATCTGCATTGCAGGTTTAAATGCTCACAGAGCTGGGGTCATGGCACAGGAGGCTGAGAGGGATAAAGGAGACTTTGCAGTTRTGATAATTTATGTAAATTATAATGTGTGTCTCATCAAGTTCTTTCCTCCTCTCTGAAAAACAGAAGTTTTTCTGGTGTAAAATTTGAGGATTTTAGGAGACTTTTCAAGATGGGATTGTGAACCTCTCATCTCTGGTTGTGACTCCTTTGTAGTAACTCTGAACTTTTCATGGTTCAACACTTCATTAGTGTGTCCTRTCTGCATCTCCCCTGGAGATTCTGAGATGTCCTGAAGATATCAGAGTCCCTGATTTCACATCATCCCTGACTCCAGTATTGTTTCTGTGCAGCTGGCAGCGAGCACAGGACACTGTTCAAATCCAGCCATTCTCAAAGGGCTTCAAACAAGAGTCCACATGAAAAATGAAGCTTGATTCCTGTTGTAAAACACATCAAACAATGAAATTTGATTTAAGTGAGCTAAGAGTGGCTGTTCTCTGGTTCCTTCCCCAGACATCAGGGGAGAAGGTGGGCAAGCTGAGCCTGGTGGACTTGGCAGGGAGTGAAAGGGCAACTAAAACTGGTGCTGCAGGAGACAGGCTGAAAGAAGGGAGCAACATCAACAAGTAAGGCTTGGAGATTATTTATTTTCCCTTTTTCATCACCATTTCCTGCTAAATACAGCCTGCTTGTAAAATAAGCTGAGGCTCTTGTAGTCAATTTGCTTTCCTTCTCTCTACTTCTGACATGCAAAACTCTTACAGATGGGAATGAGAGCTCCATCTATTTAAAAAACATTTGTGTTTCTGCAACTGCCACAGATTTCATTGTGAAGACTTGATTGTTAAGACTGAAAACATCCTGAAAAAAAAAAAGGAGTGGAGCTTTTGGGAAGAAAGAATGATCAAAATTATACTTGGAATTTTTTGCTCAGAGCATGTTTTTGGAGAGAAAGTCACTTTCTAAATATGCATTTGACTTATGAATATTTACCCTRGTTAATAACTGTTTGTGCTCTCTGGGCAGATCCCTCACCACTCTGGGGCTGGTTATTTCTGCCCTGGCAGATCAGGCTGCTGGCAAGAACAAGAACAAATTTGTTCCATATCGTGACTCTGTGCTCACTTGGTTACTTAAAGTAAGTAAGTTGTTTTTTTATTATTCTTCTTTTTTTTTTAAGGTAAAATACAAGAGAGGAAAAGGGGAGAAGAGTCTTGATTAAATCAAAATTCCATGGTTTTTGCCTCATTTTCTGGGTTTGATGTTAACCATAATTCTTTTTGGAAATGAGCTGGATGTAAGCCCTTGGTATTTCTGCAGACTAAATATGTTCCCTGTCTTCTGCTGACCTGCAATGGCCTAAGGATGAAGGAACTTTAAAAATAAAATGAAAAGCAGTGTCTTTTATGGGTCAGTGTAAGTACAGCTTCACACACAACCTCGGGGCTGATTTAATTTGGGTTATTTCTGCATGCAGCTGAATTTTACATACTGGCRTGGTCAGCTCTGAAGATGTTGATTAAGACTATTACCTTCTAATTATCTCATTTATTTGTYCAGATATTCCACTTTTGTCAGCAGAGGATAATTGCAGAGCATTGTCCCAGTTACAGTCTGAGAAACAGCTCAGGAGATTTCAGAGATGGTGMTCATGTGAAATGAGCAGTCAAATAATTTTCTGAGCTGCACAGGACTTTTATTTGGTCTTATTTTGGGGGTAAAAGGAGCACTTGGATGAGATCTCAATAATCTAATTGACAACCCAATATGTCAAATCTTTTTTTCCCCTTGTGCTCTGTTTAATTTTTAAACAGAAGCAGCTAAGGATATTTGTTGGTAGAAAGAGATAATCTGGGAAGAAACTGATTTTTGGCAGCCTTTCTTTGTCCTCTTATTTTTGTAGGTGCTCTGGCTATATTTTGTTATCTTGGTTTCCCACTCATTCTTAGCAGTTTGAATTTCATGTCCCTCTGATTTATGGAGGGAAAAGACATAAATGGAAAGAAAAATACGGAAAGAAAAAAGACAAAGTTTTCTTAAATAATCTGAATGATAATCTAAATTCATCATTTCTCCTGAGCTCCCTCAGCAGTGTCTGAGAAGTTCAGTGATGAAGTGTTTTTATTTCTGGTTTGTAAGCCAAAAACGTAGAAAGAAACCTTTGAAGTCTTTGCTAGATCCTGTATGAGCAGGTTTTACAGGGCTGTGGAGATAAAAAAAAGAAGTTTTCCTTGCAGAGATTTGAAAATGAAGTTGAATTCAGTGCCTGAGTAAAATAAAACCCCTTGGTACACAAACCTTCATTTTTTTTCAGAGCTGTCTTTTAATGAACCTTTCAGCATGATTTGTGAAATGATTTATCTCTACTCCCTGGCGTGAACCTCACAGATACAGACATGAAATAGCCAAGTAAAAATGACACAACACAAACAAAAATAAGTGCTCACAGCACAATGTTCTTGCACTTCAACTTTTTCAGTGTTTCAATACATTTTTACCTTTCTATATTCACACTGAGTTTTTATTCTAAATAATAAGAAAGAAGTGATTTTTTTGGCTCTCAGTGAGGATGGCACCAGTGCCACAGCGCAGCACCCCTGAGCCAGCAGGGTGAGGAAACCTCCCTGATGAATTTCCAGCCTTGTTGGAATTCGTTCTGCTGCTCCATTTCTAAACAAATCCAGGGAGCAGACTGCAATTCCTGTCCAGCACCTGTCCRAGGCATTCTGGCTTTTGTTCTGCCTCCTTTCAGGCCAACCCTCTTTGTGTCTGACATCCAGCCACGTTCAGGGCCAACAAAAGGGTTGGGGGCTTTTTTKWRGTTTTTTTYTACAAACAAGCTCATTGAGGCTTTRTTTTGAAAGGGGGTGAATTTAAACRTTTTTTAAAATTAGAGATTAAAGGAGGGATTTATTCCTCTAAAGAGCCCTGTTTGGAGAAGCTATGAGATGGTRGAGTCTTTCTCTCTGACTTTCAACTTATAATTATGGTATCAAAGCAGACTAAATGTGCTCTAACTGTARGAATAGCTGTCATACAGTTGGGAAAACCGTTCAGGACACTTCCAGATCTGAAACTTTTTACTTCATTTTGTTGAGGATCTTTAGCCAAAAGTACCAGGTGAAAAATGTCATTGCTTGAGCAGTGGCATCAGGTTGTGTGTAGGGAGCAAAATTGCTTTGTCAGTTCTGTCACCTCTCGATTTAATCAAATTATTCTGGCACAAACATCTTGTTTTCCCATGGTAATCAGAAGCCTGATGGCTGCTATTAAAAATACAATTTCTGAGCTCTGTATTTTATGCTGTTTTCACTGTAATCTTGCTGCGAGAGGAGACAGGGCTAGTTTGTTCTTAGAAATAACTTATCTATTTCCACTCTGTCTCGTTAACACATGAAAGCCCAGCCTTGCCAGGATAATTTTCAAATTCTCTTCACTAATGAGAGGCTGATTTGCTGTTAGTCCACATTTCTTGCTTAACATTAAAGAAATCAGTGAAATCCGCACAAGGGTTTTTATGCATAAAATTTTATCAGACAGTCTGGCATTGGATTTGAATTTCTGCAACAGGGACTTTGCCTGATTTGTAATGGGTGTGTTGTGGGTCCTGGTGTATCACTGTTCTTCAAATAATGAATTCATCCTATTTTGAAGCTGATGAGTGAAGTGAAGGACATTCCCAAAATGCAGACTGTTGAAATTGGATTCTGGAATTGCCAAATTTCATCTTTTTATGCAGAGCAGGGACTGCAGGATGTAGTTCCTAATTTTTGGCCAGGAAATCCCATGGAATAATTCATGTGCTCCTGGTAGTCTTCAAGTTTTCAGTTAAAAAAAAAACATTCTGTGGTAGAGTCGCCCCTCCCAAGCCATGGATTTATTGGGAGTAAACATTGTTTAATCCTTGGATGAGGAAACCTATGGTAAGATCAGTCAGAAATCTGTTCTTTGCAGCTGATTTCTGGATAAAWACACTCACCTGCATGTGCTGACTGTGTTGAGCACTATAAATATCTGTATATTTACATTTCATATGAGTTCCATGCCCTTTTGCATGACCAGAGACAGCCAAGTGCTGCCAACAGCCTGACTGCTGTCAAACCGGTTTAGGCATCACGCAGCCAAAAAGAGAGTCTTGAGGAAGGACTTAAAGGGGCATTTTAATGATTGCTGGGGAAAGCTCCACGTGTGGCTGGGRATTGAGATGGTTTGACAAGCAGCTAATGCAGTCAGATTGTTCTAATGGCAATGCCTGACCTACATTTCATGGGTTATTGAAGATGAAAATTAAGAGCGTGGGTCGTCTCAGAAACTGTTATTGGGTAGAAACAAATAAACAAGCAAAACCCCCAAAAATTAAAAAAACAAAAAACCAAAAGAAATCAAGCATCCAAACAAAAAATAATCTGSTGCAAAATTTAAACCAGAATATTCTATCTTTTAGACTGGTCAAAATTGTAAACCACAATTTTATGATGAATAAAAGGATTGAATCTTTCCTCTCTTCCTCACTTTTCTCCCTTTCTCCTTTCTTCCTTCCTTCCTTCCTTCCTTCTTTGTTTCCTGCCTTTCTTCTCTGTCAGCCACCATGCAGGAGGGTAATTTCTTACATAACTCAGTTTAGATTTGTGAGCTGTGTCAGTGATGGGGGAAGGGCCCCGTTCTGGAATGTTTATAAGAATAAAATGGGCTGTATTGTTTATGGAGAGATCTTTCAATGATTTATTTCTTGAAGACGTCTGTTTTGTAGTTTTCAAAACTAGATAATCTGAATTCATCGTGGTTTTTCCTGAGCTGCCTCAGTAGTGTCTGARAAGTTCAGTGATGAASTGGTTTWATTTCTGGTTTRTAAGCARAAAATAGWGAAACCTTTGAAGCCTTTACCAGGCCCTGTAAAGCCCAAAAAAGGGACTTTTTTTCATTCCTGTGAAACTAAAAAAGCCAAGAATATCAAAAGCTGAGAATGACATTCCCTAAAGTGCTTTCAAAGCTCACATTGAAAAACACAACTTTATCTTGACTTACACAGTATAAACTCTTTAATTTTGAACCAAAATACAAATGTTGATTCTAAACACCCCCCACCCTTCCAGGACAGCCTCGGGGGCAACAGCAAGACAGCCATGGTGGCCACGGTGAGCCCGGCAGCTGACAACTACGACGAGACGCTGTCGACGCTGCGCTACGCGGACAGGGCCAAGAACATCGTCAACCACGCCGTGGTCAACGAGGACCCCAACGCCCGCATCATCCGCGAGCTCCGCGAGGAGGTGGAGAAACTGCGGGAGCAGCTCACCAAGGCTGAGGTACCAGCTGGGAGCCTTGCAAATCCCACAAATCCCTGGGCTCAGCCGGGTCACTGGAAGGAATCCCGCGAGGAAATGTTAGAGGGTGTCCAGGGGTTGCTTCCATCTCCCTTTGTAGAATTTTTTTCAATTTTTCCATCCGTCCGTCTTGAAACGCAGGCAGTGAGTGAGATGCTGAACACCTTGGTGGGCATTCTTGGTTTTACTGTGTGATGCACAGGACATGGAGATGTGGAGAGCTCCAGGGAAAGGTGGATGATGGAGACATGGAAAGTTCCAGTGAGGGCTGAGTGATGGAGACATGGAGAGCTCCAGTTGCTGCTGGGTGATGGAGACATGGAGAGCTCCAGTGAGGGCTGGGTTATTGAGGCATGGAGAGCTCCAGTGAGGGTTGGGTGATGGAGGCATGGAAAGCTCCAGTTGGGGCTGGTTGATGGAGACATGGAGAGCTCCAGTTGGGGCTGGTTGATGGAGACATGGAGAGCTCCAGTTGCTGCTGGATGATGGAGACATGGAGAGCTCCAGTGAGGGCTGGGTGATGGAGACATGGAGAGCTCCAGTTGCTGCTGGGTGATGGAGACATGGAGAGCTCCAGTTATAGCTGGGTGATGGAGACATGGAGAGCTCCAACGAGACATGGAGAGCTCCAGAGAAGGCTGGGTGATGGAGACATGGGGAGCTCCAGTTATAGCTGGGTGATGAAGACATAGAAAGCTCCAGTTAAAGCTGGATAATGGAGACATGGAGAGCTCCAGTTACAGCTGGATGTTGGAGACATGGAGAGCTCCAGTGAGGGCTGGGTGATGGAGACATGGAGAGCTCCCATTAAAGCTGGATAGTGGAGACATGGAGAGCTCCAGCTAGGGCTTGGTGATGCAGACATGGAGATCTCCAGAAGGGTGGATAAGGGAGACATGGACAGCTCCAGTTAAAGCTGGGTAAGTTTCTAGGCACAGCTTTCCCAATATATTTAAGAATTTGGTGTGGCCACATCCTGTGAGATGTGGATTTTAAATAAAATTTTCTTGCCTATTCCCAGCTGGTGGATCTTCTAGAGGCACTGGGCAATGTCTCTCCACAGCTCCCTGACAGGAGGGTGTAGTCAGGTGGGGTTGGTCTCTCCTTCCAGGCAGCAGCGACAGGGTGAGAGGACACAGCCTTAAACTGCACCAGAGGAAATTTAGATGGGATAGCAGGAAAAAATTCTTCACAGAAAGAGTGATTGAGCATTGGAATGGACTCCCCAGGGAAGTGGTGGAGTCACCATCTTTGGAGGGGTTTAAAAACAGACTGGATGTGGCACTTAGTGCCATGGTTTGGTTGATAAGGTGGTGTTAGGTCAGAGGTTGGACTCGATGATCTCCAAAGTCTTTTCCAGCCTATTCTGTGATGGCTTCCACAGTGAAACTTCAGGAGAAACATGGTCTGAATGTTAGATGAAAGCCAAGAATCAGTGTAATCCTAACTTCTGTTCCCAAAGGGGCCAGAGCAATGGTGATGTAACCCCTCTGGTTTGCAGTTCAGAAAAATCACAATTACAGCATTTGCATCACAAGGCATGCAGGGAATGCTGGCTGTTCTTATTACAAATGATTGGTGCATTTTGRACTCTTCCCCTTTGAGCTCCCTAATAATGTAAACATCCACTGTGTGTATATCAGTTTCTTCTAAAGCCTCTCAAGTTAAATATCATAACATTAAATATCTAAAAATGCCTCTAAAATATCAACAGTACTCTGAGAGTTGCAGATAATCCCCATTTGTTTCGTTTTTTAGCGCTGCTCCCAAAATAATGGCAGCAGTCCAAAGCAATGAAGTCGTGTTTCCTAAGGATGAAATAATAAATATTTCCTTTCCCAAGTATGAAAATCCCACCCTCGTTGTCATCCCAATGGCATTGACAAAGAGCAGGGAAAATCCAGAGCAATTTGCTGTTCAGAGGCTGCACAGAAAAGGTCAAACCCTGCATTCACAGCCCTGTGCTCCTTTCAGTTCATTACATTTGTTGCCCATCTAATTGTTCTTACAGAAATGTGCATAAATAACTT
>NW_026624280.1:70248-74680 GCF_030028575.1 Malurus melanocephalus
CATCATGTTTTAATTTGTCTGTGCCAAACTTGTCCTTCCTTGGCTGGGAATTCACTTGCTTCCAGCAGGGAACCACCCTGTGGGGCTGGGATCATTTCTTTGGGGTTTATTTGGGGAGTGAGGAGAGATACCCAGGTCATTGTACAGCTGAAATGTGTGAAAATGCTCAGTATTTGTCAAAAAAAAATGGACAAACCTTGAGAGTGTCTGGGCTTCGTCATCCTGTCCGGCTCTGCAGTGCCCAGCCCTTTGCACTGATCGTGTTTTTTTCTGGCATAATGAGTTTTTGTTTCAAAATTGCCTCGGCTTCACTTTCCTTCCTGTGTGGAATTCATGGAATGATGGAATCATTTTGGTTGGAAAGGACCTTAAATTTCATCCAGTGCCACCTTCCACGATCCCAGGTTGCTCCAAACCCTGTCCAGCCTGGCCTTGGACACTTCCAGGGATCCAGGAGCAGCCACAGCTTCTCTGGGAATTCTATCCCAGCCCCTCCCCACCCTCCCAGGGAACAATTCCTTCCCAATATCCCATCCATCCCTGCCCTGTGGCAATTTGAAGCCATTCCCTGTGTCCCTCCATCCTTTGTCCCAAGTCTTTCTCCCTTTTACCCCACATTTCAGGTATCTAGAGCAGGAAAATCCCACACAGGACGCATCACCTGACACTTCCTCAACTGTTGTGTCTCGAGGCAGAGGAAACTCCTGTCTTAAAACAAGATTTTCCAACCCTGGCACTTGCTCCTTGTCTTGAACCAGCTGCAGTGTAAGGAGGCCACTCTTTGATCTGGATTCCTGTCAGGAGTTTGGGGTTTGTGGTGAGGGAGTGGCTGATGGTGGAGAACGATTCTCCCTTGTTTAATTGGCGTTGCATCAATGCCAGCCAGCCAAACCCATTTTCCTYGTTAGCAGTCATGAAATAATGATGTAAAGAAATCCAGGTTAATAGAGGAGRAAAYGCCAGTATGGAAATGGAAGGAARTAAATAGATGTAATTTAAAAATCAYGGGATGGTTTGTGTTGGAAGGGAGATTTTAAAGCTCTTCTGGGCCATCCCTCTGSYATGGGACAYCTTCCACTATCCCAGGTTTMTCCAAGMCCTGTCCAACCTGGCCTTGGACACTTCCAGGGATGGGGGAATGCTGATAYCCTGCCAGTTTTTGGGGTGTCTGATGGGTGACCATGGAGGTATGTCCTTACCCTTAAATTAATCCTTGCTTAGAACATGGACCATTGAATATTTCGCAAGACACAATTAAAGCTGTGGCAAATTAGCAAGAAAACAGAATTTCAGTGTCCAGAAGCGCATTATGAAACTTCTTTGGGTATTCACTCTCTAAAACTGCACGTAGGAATGCAGAGGTGAAAACCAGAACAGTTGGATATTCCCTAGATATTCCTGCCTAGATATTCCCTAGATATTCCTGATATAAAAATGAACAATAAAAATATTTTGATGGTGTGTCAGCTTACTGAGATGTGAGGTGTCATTTGAAAGGTTGGACAGCTGAGGGGACACACAGCCAGAGCAGCAGGATMTTAAAAAACAAAACTTTTTTTCCTCTGAGTCCCTTGGAATGTAAAAATAAGCTCAGTTTCTGGGTGAGTATCTTTGTGCAAATCTGCCAGTATCCTGTAATTGCTTTGTGCTGAAGGACATAAACTCCATATTAACATCTGCACTTCAAACTTAAATTAAACTTAAAATAAAGGAACTTTTTGGTGGATTCTGCCTTTAAATGCAATGCGTGTTTTAAAGACCCCTTTAGTCACTGCTCAGCTTTGCCTCGCTGAACAAGTCACATTGCCTTTATTCCCCCATCTGCGTGGCTGCAAAGGSAGAAAACACAAAGCACAACAAGCTTTCTATTTGTTTTTATTCCTGCAGGCTATGAAATCACCAGAATTAAAAGAGAGGCTGGAGGAATCGGAGAAGTTGATTCAGGAGATGACCGTGACCTGGGAAGAAAAATTACGGAAAACTGAGGAGATAGCTCAGGTTTGCTGCTTTCTTTTCTCCTCCCTGCCCCCGTTGTTTATGAAAAATAGGTTTGTTTTCTTTGTCTGTCAGCTCACAGAGGTTGTCTGAGTCTCTCCCCACATTTATGGGTAAGTAGGTCAAGCTTGCTGCCCTTTTGAAAAGCTTCACTTAATTCCTGTGATAGATGGGTGCCTCCCAGATTGCCACTCCGGTGACAACAATAAATTGTCACTGTATGCAAATGGAGAAGTTATTTAAAAAAAAAAAAATAATCCATGGCTGAGAGGATTACAGGGTTTTTTTCTGTTCTTGGGGCAGTAAAATTGTTTGTGATGAGGAATAGGGGCACTGAGAGCATTCAGTGCAAGGTTATGGATTGAGTGCTTCAATGCACCGTGCAAAGGACATTCAGAATGATAAAAAACAGAGCTGTTCATGATTTCTGTGTGCTTTGATACCTCCTAAATTGAAATTTAGGGCCTCAGACCACATAAACAGAGCTGTTCACGATTTCTGTGTGCTTTGGTACCTCCTGAACTGATATTTAGGGCCCCAGACCACAAAAGTAGAGCTTTTCAGGATCTCTATGTGCTTTAATGCCTCCTGAACTGATATTTAGGATCTCAGACCATAAAAACAGAGTTGTTCAGGATCTCTGTGTGCTTTGGTACCTCCTAAATTGAAATTTAGGGCCTCAGACCACATAAACAGAGCTGTTCACGATTTCTGTGTGCTTTGGTACCTCCTGAACTGATATTTAGGGCCCCAGACCACAAAAGTAGAGCTTTTCAGGATCTCTGTGTGCTTTAATGCCTCCTGAACTGATATTTAGGATCTCAGACCACAACTGAGGATGATGATGTTGGGAAAAGGATGCAGGTCACCAGGATCATTGCATTTCTCTCCTGATTCCTCCATCCCAGYGCTGAGGGCAGCTCAGGAGGGGGAGGGCTGTGGGGAGGGAATGAACAGTTCACAATAAATCAGGGCACAGCTACAAAGCCCTCTTGTAGATGCCACAATCAGAATYGACTCTGTTGACTTTGGATTTAAAGATCCATTGTGGGAAGTGCTGCCTGGGACTGCCAGGGCTTCCTGCCTTTCAGGGTGATTCCTCCCTGTGGGTAAAGATGAGAAATAATCAAATAAATAAGAATAAYGGTTAAAAAAATCCACTCTCATCCTTTTTCTAGGCACTGAGTGTGTGAGGAGRTTGGAAAACTGATGGGCTCATCTCTCCTGGCTGAACATGCTTTGATGTTTTCATGTTGCTGCTTTAGCTCCCTTCCTCTCTGTCTCTCAATTCCCAGCCTGGCAGGATGTTTCAGAGCTGGGAGTTTCATCAGCTTTGAAAAAAGGATTTTTTTTTCAGAGGAAGGATGAGGAGAAGGGTTTGTGCAGCACAGGCTGTTCCAAGACTGCCTGGAAGTCACTGTGTCACTGCCCTGCTCACCTGGACAGGGGACAGGAGATTTAACAGGAGATAAGGACAGGGAGAGATCTGTCAGCAATTACTGCCACRGGCAAAACTGATGGCATTGGGAAAATGAGTTTAATTTGTCACCAGTCAGATCARAGGAGGGTGATGAGAAATAAAAATGGAATCTTAAAAACCTTTCTTCCTACTTCTGCTTTCTTCCCAGGCTCAAGTTCACTCCCAGGTTTCTGCCTCCTACCCCAAGAGGGACAGGGGAATAAGGAAAGGGATAGGGAAAGGGGAAAGTGGGATAGGGAAAGGGAAATGGGAAAGAGGGAAAGGGGGATGGGGAAAGGGGAAAAGGGGATAGGGAAAGGGGAAAGGGGGATAGGGAAAGGGAAAGGGGAAAAGGGGGATGGGGAAAAGGGGATAGGGAAAGGGGGATAGGGAAAAGGGAAAGGGGGATGGGGAAAAGGAAAGTGGAAAGGGAAAGGGGAGAGTGGGATAGGAGAAGGGAACAGGGAGATAGGGAAAGAGGACGGGACAGGGGAGAGTGGGATAGGGGAAAAGGAAAGGGAGATACGAAAGGGAGAAAAGGGAAAGGTGAAAAGGGATGGGGGAAGGGGGATAGGGAAAGGAGAAAGGGGGATGGGGATAAGGAAAGGGGGATGGGGGATAGGGATAGAGAAAGGGGGATAGGGAAAAGGGAGGAGGATAGGGAACGGGGGATAGGGAAAGGAAAAGTGGATAGGAAAAGGGGAAAAGGGGATAGGGAAAGGGGCTGTAGTTTATTCTCCTTCAAGGGAAGGACTCCTCCCACTCTTCCCCTGCTCCAGYTCCCCTCCCATGGGAACCATTTCTCCACAAATTTCCTCAGCGTGGATCCCTTCCATGGCCTACAGTTCTTCAGGAACTGCTCCAGTGGGGTTTCTTTTACACGGGGTCAGTCCTTCAGGGACAGGCTGATCCCCCTGGATCCCCCATGGCATCACAGATCCCTGCCAGGACCCTGGCATATTTTCAGTGAGCATTTGA
>NW_026624280.1:75159-79849 GCF_030028575.1 Malurus melanocephalus
CTGCTTCCCTGTGAGAACCCTCCCATTTTTATTTGTAATTTCTTTTTTCTGCTTCAGTTTCTGATCCTGGGAACAATCCTCCACATTTCTCTCCCAGTGGGGTTTTTTTTTCGGTAAAAGAATCCCTTTCTGTTCCTGAGTCAGAAATGTTTAATGTTCCTCTTTCACTGCTCTGCTCTCACCCAAACACTTCCCTTGGAGAGATGAACATTTCTGCACAGTGATGCTTTGTTGGGCATTTCTATGAAATCCTTTGACAAGAACAAAACCCCATCCAAAACGCTGCTGTCCTTGTGCAGCAGGAAGTGTTCTTTGCATCGCTGAAAGAGCAGGTTGCCAGTTTTTTGTCATTTTGATCGCTCCGGAACAAAGGGTAGACATGGAGCTTGGCTTGGCAGGGATTGAACTTAACTCGTTGCTTTTTTGCTGGGTAGAGAGAAGAAAGAGCTCTAGAGATGGATTTGTGGCAGCCCTGTGGTGTTCTGTGAGCTCATGGAGCAGCTCTGCAGTGCTGCCACGGGCTGGTTTCGCTTCCCACTGGAAATATGGGATGGTGTGGGACCAAACCACGGAGCTCTGCRAGCCCAGATGGGAAAAATCACACAAATCCCTGAGCAAACCTCAGCAAAAGTGAGATTTTCATCCCTCACCTGTTGCAGAAAGACAAATTTCCCATTGCRAAAGTATCAATCTGTGATTTTTGTCCTGTGGCTGCGGCGGATGGGAATGGATTTGCGAAGGGTTCGGCGTCAATCGGCTTCACTTTGATGGCTGCTCTCTTCCAGGAGAGGCAGAAGCAGCTGGAAAGCCTTGGAATATCCCTGCAGTCTTCTGGAATCAAAGTTGGGGATAATAAATGTTTCCTGGTGAACCTGAATGCAGATCCAGCTCTCAACGAGCTCCTGGTGTACTATTTGAAGGTAAAAATATATCTTTATATATGTAATTTTTTAARTGTTACAAGTGGGCCTCTAATTCGTTTGGTAGAAATGTGTTTGGAGAGTTTTATAAAAAAATGGATCTATGAACGTATACCTGAAAATACTAAAATTCATATTAATACACTCTTTTTATTTCATATTTAATTCTCCATAGCAGAGGAAAAGTTTGGGGATTTGATGGTTTTGTTTTGGTTTTGTTTGGGGGTTTTTGGTAAGAAATTTGGACGTGCTCTTTTTGAGAAATTTTCTCCTGTTTTGGGATAAGTTTTTTTTTTTTCTTGGTTGGATTTTTTAATGCCAACTTTCACACAGTTTTTACCCAGGAAATTGTTTTTAATAAAGGTTGGGCATATCAGGAATCAGCTCCTTCACGTGGAGTCCCAATTCTGACTGCTGCCTTCAGTTTAGGAAATGCATTTTTAATCCTCTTCATGCAACTTGCCAGGAGTGAAAAACAAATTCATTTCTGCCCTCGGCACTTCTGATGTGCAGCCCCTGATTCTGACATGAACCATCAAACACATGATGTGACTTTTGGACTCTGCTGAAATATTTGGGCAGTTTGTTGTGGTTTTTACAAATTGTAGATGGAGGAGTCAGGAGGACAAACGAGGTACAGACGTTTTAAAGTCACATTTTTGGAGTGCGAGTTCTGAAAATTTCGCAGCGAGCGTTGGCGGTTTGAGCTTCACATTAAATCATCCCCTTCCCTTTGAAGTGGGRTAATAACTCTCCAAAACAGCCACAAAATCAGCAATTGGGCTGAAAGGTGGTTTTGGTTTAGTCAGTCTCAGGAAATACGTGATCCTTTTTCACATCAGCCATCGTGGCTCTGCGACATCTCAATAAAAACAAGGCAAAGAGCTTTTTCCATGTTGTATCTGCTGAAAAAAAACCAACAAAACATTGAAAAAGGAGAAAAGAGCTGAGGTTTTGGGAGAGGTTGAATCTTTCCCAGATGAGTGTGACTTGGCTGTTAAAATCCCTGACAGATACTGGGGCAGATCCCACTTCTCCCAGTGATCACTGGAAGAGCAAAGCAAAGCCTTGACCCATCAGTGCCAGCAGGAAAAGTCTCAGGTGGTTCTGTGCTCTTYTCCTTTTCTAGACAAATCTCCTCAGGGTAGATTTTGTCTCCTTCAATTAATCTTTGTTATTTTTTTTAGTAACTCAGATTTTTTTGCTGCTGGGGAATTTTGGTGTAAAAATTCCCATGCTTTGAAATGATTTTGATAAAATTTCTTGCAGCTGTGTTTCATCAGATCCTGAGATTTAACTCTTCTATTTCTCAGAGTATTTGGCCACGTTCTCTTCCATGCTGAGCTCTGTGTGCTCCAGGTCCTTCGAGTCCTGAAGAGCAACCTGAACTGACCTGTATTATTTTATCTGCTCCTCAAAAATTGCTTGGAGATAACTAAAAAAGAGATTTTTGTCCCAAAAGGGGAATCCAGTCCTGGCAGTGGTGGAGTTCCCATCCCTGGAGGGATTTCAAAGCCCTGTGGATGTGGCACTTGGGGACGTGGGACAGTGCTGGATGGTTTTAAAGTGTTTTTTTCCAACCTTTTCAATTCTGTATGTGGGGTGAGCCTTCATCTGCTAAATCCTCCAGGAATTTCCTGAGCTGTTGCTGGTCTCGGTGGAGCTTCCCTTCATTCCTGTTCAAAATCCTTTATTCCTTCGGCTTCTACAACATCCCGAGGCACTGAATATTTATAAAAAAATACAATATAAATTACAAAACATATTTTTTGTAATTACAAAAACCTCTTCATTTTCGGGTTTAACTGTTGCCTGTARACTTTCCTTGTTATTTTAAGACAAAGATTGATTTTTTTCTCTTTTTSCCTCGAAGGGAAGCTTTGAACAGCTCTGAGATTTCGGGACCAGATGACACATCCAGAAGGAGAACAGGGCAGTCAGACCCAGTGAACCTTTGCAGTCCATCCTTAACATCTGAATTCATTTTTCCCCAGGAGCACACGTTGATAGGCTCAGACAACTCTCAAGACATCCAGCTGTGTGGGATGGGAATTCTCCCTGAGCACTGCATCATCGACATCACCCCAGAAGGCCAGGTTATGCTGACCCCCCAAAAAAACACCAGGTAAAGGAATCAAATGCAGCYCCAGCTGCTTAATAATTACCATTTYATCTCATTTTATGATTAGTGCTGCAGAAAATTACTGGAAAAGAAACTTTTCTATCTGTTTTGAATAAGAAAAATTCTACTTCCTGCATCCTGCTTTTCCATTTGAATGGTCACCTGCACCTCTGTCAACTGATGTTTCRTTGCAGTGAGATTTCTCTCAAAGAGGGTGTTTGCAGCCCAAATTTTCAAAGAGAAGATGAGTGAACTGCATGTGCTTTCAGCAAGTAGATACTCACAGATTTGCAGCTGTGCAGATGGAACTCTGTCAAAATCTGAATTCATTTTCCAGGAAATCTGTTGATATGCAAAGAGCTGCTGAAGCGTTTGTGGCTTTATTCAATTAAGTGGCTCTACTTGAAAAGCAGCTGCCATATTCAAATTGATCACAAAATGTGGTGCAGTGTCAGCATCTCCAATAATTTATTTTTAATACCCAGAATCCAAACTTTTCACTCATTTGTGGCTGATCCTGCTYGGAGCAGATTGGGCTGGGTGGTGACCTGAGATTCCCTTCAAATCTGAGTTTTCCTGCGATCTGGTTTTCAAACTTAATCTCACTCAGAAATAAATTTCTGCATAGCTCCTGATTATTTTAATTAGTGTCTTTAAGCTGTTTATRTAGCAAAGGTGTGTATTTTCCTATTCAAATAATTCCATTTTGTGTCTGTATTTCAAAGCAGTGTGAAAGTGCTTTTTCCTAGTGAATTTTTATTTTCAGACCCCTTATTTTTAAGATTTAATTTTAGTCCCCAGACACAAATGTAGTAATATTTATGTGAATACACTGAATTTCATGGCTTAAGAAGTTGAAAGAAGCTGAATTTGAGGCATGTATGAAACAGCACAGGGTAGATCAGTGAATTTTCTGGGAATATTTTGCCTGTGTGCAATACATAAATATTTTCTCCCGCCTTTACTTGTTCCAGTAATGAAAGCTGTAATGGGAAGGGGAAAAATGAAGTTTTATAGAGATGCATTTGCTTCAGATTTTGGCCTTTTCACAGGACATTCGTGAATGGTTCTGCTGTGGTGTGTCCCATCCAGCTCCACCACGGAGACAGAATCCTGTGGGGAAAYAACCATTTCTTCAGGTAACAAAAGTTTAAAAAGGAATTGTGAAAACTGAATTTGTTTTGGTTTAAGGTGTGAGGAAAGGTGAGGATTGTGAAAGCAATGCTTTTTAATGCTAAATATTACAAGGTCACTGTGCTTYCTGTGGGTTCCAGCCATATCTGTGACCTTCCTGTATCAGACAGCATCGCTGGTGGGTGTTTTCTGTGCAAAAATTGTGCCTTGAAACCCTCTGAAATACCTCAAAGAWCAGTGGATTTGAGTGATAATCTAAAATTTCATTGCTTTCTTTTATGCTTAAAAGGAGAATTCACGTTAAAAAGTGAGATAGCATTTCGTTATTGCTCTGAAATTATTGGGATGTGGAATGACTGAAAAAAATTCATGATTATGTAAACTAGGTAGTATCAGATATTTTATTATGAGAGTATGGAGTGCGTTATTTAATTTACCTTCTATTTCCATTTTGCCCTGAGGAAAACTGCACCCATGGGAGATCAATAAAATCAGAAAGAGAAAAAAATTACTG
>NW_026624280.1:80269-93166 GCF_030028575.1 Malurus melanocephalus
GACCAACGAACAGCTCATTAAAAATTTCTCCTCTTCTTTAAAGGCTGAATTTGCCAAAGAAGAAGAAGAAGGCAGATCACGAGGAGGACGAGCGGGAGAACTCCATGAAGTGCAGCAACAGCGTGGAGCAGTTGGATGTGGATGGAGACAATTCCAGTGAGGTGTCCAGCGAGATTAATTTCAGCTATGAATACGCCCAGATGGAGGTCACCATGAAGGCCCTTGGGAGCAATGGTGAGGAGCAGCAAGAATTATTGGGAATATGCTCAGAACTCGAGGAGAACCACAGAATGTTTCCCTTCTAACTTCCTTGTGGAGAATTTTTTCTCGTGAATGACTCACCACAACCATTTTTGTGCTCGAGGAGGGAAAAATAACCATGGCAGACTGTTTGCTTTGGCCCTTCTCTCTGAGGGGAAAGCCAGAATTGGAATGCTGGTGGAACTGCAGTCTCAAATCAAAATGTTTTCTCTTGGCTGTTTGTTTTCCTTGTGTTATGTCTCACTCAGGCATTAACTGTGGTGATTTCTGTCTCTGAATCCRTGTTTTTGAGTTTTTGTGGTCTTATGCAGCTATCCCAGAATGACATTATTTTGGGAAATGGGAGAACTCCCCCTTTTTTTTTTTTTTCTTCCAGCTTGGGCTTCCCCTTTTCTTAATTCTCTAAACCTTCTGTCCTGTAAATATTTATTTTCCTTCAGAACTCAGAAACACTTCTAAAAAAAAAAAATTGCAACAAAAATGGGAGTCTTCCTCTTTTTACCTGCTCCCCGTGCTTGCACCACRCCTCCAGGACGCTCTTCAGCGTGGATTTCCCCATAACACTTTATTTCCCAATTGTTCCTAGACCCGATGCAGTCAATCCTGCAAAGCCTGGAGCAGCAGCACGAGGAGGAGAAGAGGTCAGCCCTGGAGAGGCAGAGGTTGATGTACGAGCACGAGCTGGAGCAGCTGCGGCGCCGCCTCTCGCCTGAGAAGCAGCATTTTCGCAGCATGGAGCGCTTCTCCTTTCATTCACCCAGTGCCCAGCAGCGCCTCAGGCAGTGGGCAGAGGAGAGGTGAGTGACCCACTGGGACTTTCAGGGGGGTCAGCCAAAGCTCTGCAGTGAATTTGGGGAGATTTRGTTCAGGGAGGGGTGGGCTGGATCTTGCTCGGTCCAAAAGAGTCRCTGGAAACTGATGGTTAAAACAAGGCTCAACTGAAACCCACCAGACAAAGTTCAGARAATAAAGCAGAGAAATTTAATCTAGGCCTATTGGTACATTGAGGGCAGACAAACACCCTGAATGGACCCCGAGTCATGAGATTTTCCCTTTTTATAAGTTCTGCCTTATGGACACATCGGGCCCCAATGACACCTTCAGGTGATGATGTCACCCACCCYAAGCTGCTCCCCCAAATTCTCTGTTGTTTCCATATTTTGGGGCTCTGAGGCAGTGAAATGTCCTTGGATTTCAGGCTCAGAGAGGAATTTTTTTGTCTGAAGATGGGAGAACAGGAACTTTAGCGATGTACTAGAGAAGTACAAGAATACAGATACATGAAAATATAGAAATTAAAAATCCTAAGATATCACTTGGAAGCGCTGATGGGTTCCTGCGAGGATTTGTGGCACAGGACACGGCCAAAATTTGTGTGAGAATCACAGAATGATGTAACAGCTCAGGTGGAAGGGACCTCAAAGCTCATCCAGTTCCACCCCTGCCACAGGGAGAACACTTTCCACTGTCTCAAGTTGCTCCAAGCCCTGTCCAACCTGGCCTTGRRCASCTCCAGAATAACCAGACCTAAAGTAGTAGAAAATATCAGAAATAATAATGAGTTCCTGCATTGTTATTAAGGAGAAACTCTATTCTGCTCAGAAGCAAATTTAAGATGAGGTGATTGGATGTAATTTTGAAGCTCTGATGTGAATTGTTCTTTCATGGGTCATGATTCAGTTGCTGGAAGTTTCTTTTTCCTCTTGGCTCAGATTCACCTGTGACCTGGGCAGGTCCTGGCCACCAGAATGCAAATAAAAAACAGGAGTAAGAGGATGACAAAAAGAATTTTAATCCAGAGCATTGCAAAAACCATTTCATAACTAGAGAGGGGTCACTGTCCTCTCTGCCTCTTCCTGGGTGATGACACTGAGGTTATTTACTTCAGCCCCTAAATGATCTTTTCCACCATTGCTGTCACAAAGAGCMGCTGCAGGAAGAAGGGGAAACGCTAAATACATGAGTGTGGTGACGACATTGTCATGAAAAATAAAAACTTAATATATATGGCTGGAGAAGCAACTTTGGGAGTAAAAAATATTTGAGAAAAGGTGTCAGCTGTGTGCCTGGGGTATTTTGTGGCACCAGATTCCTTCGCTGCACTGCTGACTCTCTCCCACTCTTGGCAGGAGGGGCAGTGAGTGAATAAACCTCTCTTTGTGATTGGAACATCCCCATCTATGGTGGGAAAGCTCTGGAAGGAGCTGCCTGTTTAGCAGGTGCATGGAAATGTCTCCAAAGCCAGCAGCAGCCACATTTTTTGACTGCGAAATTCGTGCAGATAATTCTTTTTTTTTCCCCGGATGAAATATAATTTCATTCACCTGATTCTTGTGTTAAAAATGGTAAAATTATTTGGGTGGGAAGGGACTTGAAAGATCTTCCAGTGCCACTGGGCAGRGACACCTTCCACTATCCCAGGGTGCTCCAAGCCCTGTCCAACCTGGCTTTGGACACTTCCAGGGRTCCAGGGGCAGCCACAGCTTCTCTGGGAATTCCATYGCAGCCTGTCACCGCCCTCACAGCCAGGAATTCCATCCCAATCTCCCCATTCCCTGTGTCCTGTCCCTCCATCCCTTGTCCCCAGTCCCTCTCCAGCTCTCCTGGAGCCCCTTTAGTCTCTGGAAGGGGCTCTGAGGTTTTCCTGGAGCCTTCTCCTCTCCAGGTGAGCACCCTCAGCTCTCCCAGCCTGGCTCCAGAGGGATTCCAGCCCTTGGAGCAGCTCCATGACCTCCTCTGGACTCCCTCCAMATCCTCCTTTTGTTGGGATCACAAAACCATCACAGATCTCCAGAGCTGGACACTGGGTGTTGTGCAGGATGGTGCCCAAAGCTTTGCAGGAAAATCCAGAGTCCTGTCAGGATCCCAAACCTTCCAGGAAATATTTCCCAAAGCATTGCCCAGAGAAAGCAAAACGGACTCCTGCAAGTTCAGCTGGAGGTTTTTTAACTCCCCCGACAAGAACCAGGGGTGTGGACCCAAGGGTGCTCCTGGGTGTCTCTGGGGGGTTCATTTCTCCTTTATTTGTAGCAACCCCCTGTCCCCTCCCTCTGAAATCCTCACCCACAGCTCTCAGCTGGCTCCTCACCCATTTATTCTGCTTCCAGCACATAAACCTCATGATTTTTCCTGTCCTCCCTCCCCAATCCCCTTCTTTCAGAGAGGAAATGCTGACCCACAGCCTGAGGAAGCTGCGAGAGCAGATTGTTAAAGCCAATTTGTAYGTGAGAGAAGCCAATTTCATCGGAGAGGAGCTGGACAAGAGGACAGAGTACAAAGTGACCCTCCAGATCCCAGCCTCGAGCCTTAATGCCAACAGCAAGGTACAGCCACCCTGACTGAGTTAAATGGTTTCTCAGTGAGTTTGTCTCTCTATTTTTGGGTATTTTTTATTCTGGTTATGATGGCTGAGATAATTTTTCAGTCCACTAAGGTGCATTAAATATATTTCTGCTACAACTTTATCTTGTTTTATACCATGAAAAATCCCATAATGTGCCATAAATGATCAATGTTTTGGTGCAAGACCTTTCCTCTGGTGCTGAAGTTGTCACTTGCTGGGTGACACCTCTTTCAGGTATTTGCCATTCCTATGTGGGCCTTGGGCTTTCATCATCCCAGGGAGCTGCAAAAACTCTGCCATCCCCATTGTGGAGGGAGGAGCTGGAGCAGAGAGGATTTGGATTATTTATCCCCAGGCATCTCAGAAATTTGGGAAAGAGGGAGCTGAACCCAGAATTCCACGTCTCAGGCTGGCTGCTTGAGCTGTGTTAGTTCTGTGCTTGAGGCCAAATCAGTATTTTGGTGATACTCACACTGTCCTTAGTACAGAATTATAATTTTAATCAGTTTTAGAAAGTTTTTTCTGTTTTCTGGGTAAGACTCATCCAGGTACAGGATGGTGAAGGGGGTTAAGTGTCTGCACTGGTTGAAAGTTGCAGGCAGTAGTGATTTTGGCTGGAGCTCCAGGCCTGGATATCCTCGAGGATATTTGTGAAATGCTTAAATGTTCCMATTTCTAACACTTATGCAAGGTGAAAATGCATGGAAACCCCTGCCTGTGGCTGTGATTTGACTTCCCAATTCAGCTGAGCACCAACACACTGTGACAGCTGAACTCAGAGCCTGTCACGCCTGGGTTTGGGAAAGAACAGACTTTTCCCAAAGATATTCTCAAGTTTGTGTTAGTTTTAAACTCTTTTTTACTGCTGTGACACGAATTAAATCTTGGTGTKCTCGTTTGGCAGAGAGGTGCAATTCTCAGCGAGCCCGCCATCCAGGTGAGGAGGAAAGGGAAAGGCAAACAGATCTGGTCACTGGAAAAACTGGAAAATCGCCTGGTGGATATGAGGGACCTTTACCAGGAGTGGAAAGACTGTGAGGAAGACAATCCAGTAAGTGAAGAGTGCTCTGGTAATTAATTCCTGTTACATTTTTGGGAGGATTGCTGGGTGGAGGTGGGCAGGGAATATGCAAAGAGCTGAGTTTTCCGCAGGTTTTGCTTTTCCCTGGACTGAATTGATCCTCAGAATTCATTCACCCTCATCTTGGCACTCTGGATAATTTCATGAGGGAATGGAGCACACAATGAGTAATTGTTGATGTTCAGGAATCTGACAGAGTTCAGAGAAATTGCTGAGGACTTCATCCAAAGCGAAATTCATTCCTGTTCTGATCTAATCCAGCCTCTTGCTAGACTCCTTTTTTCTTTCTCTGCAACACTTTGAGATGTGTTTCCTTCAAGATCTGGGTTCCTGAGGTGCCTCTGGTTTTTCCTGCAGGTGATGAGAGCTTATTTCAGGAGAGCTGATCCCTTCTACGACGAGCAGGAGAACCACAGCCTTATTGGAGTCGCCAACGTTTTCCTTGAGTGCCTGTTCTACGATGTCAAACTGCAATATGCTGTCCCAATCATCAATCAGAAGGGAGAGGTTTGTCATTCTTTGTCATCTGTCCCTTCCCAACTTAATTACAGCCTGTGGCTCTAATTACCAGGATGGAGTCGGGAATTCCCAGTTT
This sequence comes from Malurus melanocephalus, assembly GCF_030028575.1. Lineage (NCBI taxonomy): Eukaryota > Metazoa > Chordata > Aves > Passeriformes > Maluridae > Malurus > Malurus melanocephalus. The sequence goes on from NW_026624280.1 coordinate 85,550, forward strand.
TACGTGCACAAGTTCTTTGCTGACAGTGTGGGGTTGTTCAAATCCCATAATACTTTAATGGAGTTTTCAGACAGCTCTGAATCCCAGCACAGTGATGGTGAAAGGAGAAAGCTTCCTGAGCACCTTTCTGAGGGAAATAGCCCAAAATGAGTATTTAGGATGAGCTGTAGCTCAGCCGGTTTCACTGCCGGCCATCGAGAAAATAAATTGTTAAATAAATTCTGTAAGAACAGCTTCAAAGGCAGCAGAGCACACCAGACTCTGCACCAAGTGTGCACTTTGCAGACTCTCCAGTCTGCTTTGAGGGTCAGATTGTTCCCAAAATCATCCCAGGGGCTGATTTCTTTGTGGTTTTTGCACCAAAAGCTCTTTGATTGTTCTCTGAATCGTTTTTCACGTGGTGCAACAAATGCAGAGTGCAAGAGCAACATGAAAAGAAATAAAATATTGTCTGCTTGCAGACTGGGAGGGGATGGACCTGGCACTGGTTTCTGGCACAAAAATCATTCTGTCTCCTGCCTTGGCAGGTTTCAGGTCGTCTCCACGTGGAAGTGGTCCGAGTGAGTGGGGAGATCGATGACAGGCTGGTGGGAGGTGAGGACAGTCCCGACTGTTCCAATGACAACGACGTCCAGGAGAGAAAACTCGTCTGCAGGGTGAGTTCCTGGTGAATCCCAACCTCTGAGTGACCTTCTCTGTTCCCATGCTGAGTCAGAGAGAAATCCTTGGCTTCTGGATGCTGGATTTCTCTTTGTAACCTCGTTTTTTTTTGGTTTTTTTTTCTGGAATGGCTGAAATAATACAGGATAATTAGAAGGGATTTGTTCCTTTCATTAACTGTGTTTATCCCAGGAGTTTTGGAAGCCAGGGAAGATCTACTGGGATTGGCTCTTCAATATCTGTTCCAAAAGTGTGACAGAATCTGATAAACTCCCACTGTTCTGTGTGTCATTCTCTCACAATATTTCTTTTTCTCTCTCAATATTTCCTTTTCTTTCTCAACATTTATTTCTCTCTCTCAATATTTCCTTCTCTTACTCATTATTTTCTTCTCTTTCTCAGTATTTCCTTCTTTTTCTCTCAATATTTCCTTTTTCTCTCAGTATTTCTCTCTCAATATTTCTTTCTCTCAATATTTCCTTTTTTTCTCTCAGTATTTCTCTTAATATTTCTCTTTCAATATTTCCTTCTCTTTCTAAATATTTTTCTCTCTCAATATTTCTCTCTGTCAACATTTCTTTCTCTCAATATTTCCTTCTCTTTGTCAATATTTCCTTCTTTTTCTCTCAATATTTCTTTCTCAAGATTTCTTTTTTCTCTCCGTATTTCTCTCTCTCTCAATATTTCTCTTTCTCTCAATATTTCCCTCTCTCAATATTTTTCTCTTTCAATATTTCCTTCTCTCTCAATATTTCTTTCTCTCTCAGTATTTCTTTCTCTCTCTCTCAATATTACTTTCTCTCTTTCTCTCAATATTTCTTTCTCTCTCTCAATATTTCTTTCTCTCTTTCTCTCAATATTTCTTTGCTCTCTCAATATTTCTAAATGTTTCTAAATATGAAATATTTTGTAATATATATACAGTGTGTTAATTACTGTTGGTAATAAAATCAGTAGGAGGTATTTACCAGCAGTTCAGTGCTGTAGTACAACTGCAAGCTGCAAGTAAGAAAAGGGAGAGGGGAAGAAAAGATTCCCAACCTTGCTGACTTCTGGACAATATGAACAATTTGGGAGAAATTGTGGGGTTTTTCCCATTTTTTATCCTGTCCCATAGAACTCCATGTGCTTAAAAGCAGGATGGGTCATTCGAGCAAAAAATATTCTGCCAAATACTGAGAATCTTACTACAGAAATCCAGCTCATTTGGTCATAATTTGACAAATTAAGAATAAAATTTTTAAATATCTGGTGAATATGGTGACTTTGCTTAGATCTGAATGAAAACTCACAACATTTTTTTCTATTTGGCCTTGATTTTGAAAAAGGGGACAGGCTGATTTTGCATTCTTGAGGTTGATTTGGGATTGTTTCCAGCATCACAGAGTAAGGACAAGTAATATCTTAAATCTTAAAAAATTTTTGGAGAATAAAGGAGCCAGTGGAAGTGTGAGATTTTTATTGAATTCCTCTCCAATTGCAATGGTTTTGATGCATTTCACCATTAAAAATAAGCAAAACATTCCTCCCAGGAAATATGAGCCTGGTGACATCTAGTGACTGTGCCCAGCTGCTGCACTCCACATGAGTATCAGTGCAGAAATTCGATTTTCTAAATTGTTTTTTGTTTTGTTCCTCTTATTTTATTTTTTCTTATCCTTTGCAGTGGAACATTRTTCTCCAAGGATTTTTAATTCCGCGCCTGATCAATAAATTTCTTTTTCACCTCCTTTCCAGATTAAAATACTKCAAGCTACGGGTTTGCCACAGCACCTGTCCAACTTTGTGTTCTGCAAATACACGTTCTGGGATCAAGCAGAGCCAGTTAATGTTGCCCCTGAGGTGGATCCTTCCCAATCCTCCATCAGCAAGGAGCCACGGTGCATGGTTGTCTTTGACCACTGCAATGTAATTTCTTTTTYTGTTTTGTTAATTAAACTGTAAGGCGGACAAATTTTTTTTTTAATTTTGTAAGGCAAACAAAAAAAAAGCAGGTTTAGGTTTGTGTAGCAGTTYTAATTGCCTTTTTGCTCACATTATAATATTTCATGATGCCCTAATATAATTTTTAGTTTCATGATGCTGATACACTGATGTCTTTTTTAGTAAGAATTTGAATTATCTTCGGAGTCCATTTAAATTTATTTCCTCTACACAGTTCACCTTTTCCAAAATCACTGAAGGTGAAGTGGGTAAACAGAAGAAAACATCAGTTCAGCAGAGAAACAGATGAGTTTGCCCACAGTAAAATTGGCTGTGGATGGGGATATTTATCTGAGGATACTTGATGTCAGTAACTGAGATGATCATTCTGATGAAATGGAGAGAAATGTCCCAGTTTTATCCTGCTGGAGATGTTGAGGTTGGGTTGTTAAAAGTCAGAACAGACTATTTAGGATAAACTATTTTTTCCCATTGGTTTTGGAGYGTCTTTAATGGGGACATCCAAAGTCAGCTTGGATGAATCCCAGCCAATCTCCCAGTTCCCATCGTGTTCTCTCATTTCTCATTACACCGAGCAGTTTATTCCTTTTCCCATTTGTGAAATAGATGTAACACCTTCAGATGAGGTTTGATTTTCTGATTTTGAACATCAGAACCTACCCTTTGATTTTTTTCTGGACCGTTGGCTCAGGGCTTACAACAGCCTGTGGTCATTTTTCAGCTCCTCATGGWCTTTAATCTTTAGAAAATCACATTMCTTTGTGACTTTYYTCMTGATTTTACAAWATTRTGTCTTGGRAAGCAGRAGGACTTAATTAAATGTTTTTTTATTAAAGTCAAAGCAGTAAAATCTCCCAGCCTGAGCCGTGAAGTCACAATTATCAACTGCTCTGTCCCTTCCAGGAGGTTTCTGTGAATATTTCTGAAGACTTCATGGAGCATCTTTAYGATGGTGCTTTGGCCATTGAAGTTTATGGGCACAAGCAGAGYGGGGACCGAAAAAACCCAGCCCTGTGGGATTTGGGAATCATTCAGGCCAAAACACGCAGCCTTCGTGACAGGTAAACACAGAAAACACACCCTCAGGTCAGAATTGTGAAAAAATCGCTGTCTGAGTGCCCAGTTTTGAAGCAGGTTTGTGGTAAGGAGTCAAATTTTGAACTGGGTAACTCCAATTCATTCCTGGCTGTGAAATGCCATCCCTGTAATGCTTCCAGTGGAAAATTTGTGTTGTTTATTAACTCAATTTGCAATAAATATGCAGGATATGGTAATTCYGACTGCAGGGGGGTGTTATTTGTTTGCTGGCAGCATTTGTTGTCCCCAAAGTAATCTGAGAGGAGCATTTTCTGAAATGGGAGTTGTTTTGCCTCTTCAATTAGAATGTAGCTCTGCATCTTGATTTATTGGCAGTTACTTCTCTTTTTTTAATTCCAGCTTAAGGTTATGTTGAGTATTGAGCAGCATAAAAAATTTAAAATTTAAATCTAATAGTAAACTTAAATAAAAATACAGAATTTAAAATTTAAGTCAGAAATTAAGAAATTAAKACATTTAAAATAAAAGGGAAATRTGGCAAATAGTGAGTTATRTTTGATARCTGCCTGGTGAGCRCCTCTGTCCTTTTTAATTTTGAGGYTTTACAAAAATCCCAATTTCTTATTCAGCTCTGGGAAGAATTGGAGAGAAGGCAGTGATGTGATGAAGGTCAGGGAAGTGCTCTGAATCTCTGCAGCTTGGCAGACAATGTCATATTTCATTCTTCTGTCTCCATCTCCATCCGATTGCCCTGACAACGCTGGGCTGCTGTGGCAGGAGTTGAAAACAGAGCTTAAACGTGGAATTGAGGTTTTTTTATTGGAATCAGGAAAAGGTTTCTTSCTGATGTTTGGCTGAAACAGCTGTCAGGGAAATTCAGAAGCAGTGCACAAATTCTAACCCTGTGTGATCACAAATGGTGCATTTATTGCAGTGCTTATTGCAGTTTCCATCCACAGCCTGAGCTCAGTGTTTTGCTGTTTTAATTCCATTTTCTTTGGGAAAAAAAAAAAAACACCCAAACAAAAAAAAAGAGAGGTTTTTCTTTTTTTTTTTTTGCAGGTGGAGTGAGGTGACCCGCAAAGTGGAGCTGTGGGTTCAGATCCTGGAGCTGAACGAGAACGGGGAGTACTGCCCTGTCGAGGTGACCCCTGCCAAGGACGTCAGCACRGGTGGCATTTTCCAGCTCCGGCAGGTGAGGTGGCACCTGCAGGGTTCCAGTTGCTGGAAAAACACAAAGGGAGAGGCTGAGGAGCTTTTCTTCAGATGGCTGAGGTGTCCAGGGATGTGATGCTTTATGGGGCTTACCTAAAAGAGAGGCTGCACAGAATTCTGAGAATAAAAACCAGGTGTATTTATTGCAGGGCAGTGATATTTTTTGAATATTTTATATTCAGGGCAATCCCAGCCCACCCACAATGGACAATGGCTCACGGGTTTTTCACCCTTTCTCACTTTTGTCCATTTGCACAAAATCGGGGCTGAATCCTCCAATTGCAGCTGCAGCCAATGCAGTCATTGACTCCGAGTTGGCTCCCCCAATTTTCTGTTGTTTCCATTTCTTGGGGCCTGGCACAGTGAGGTGTCCTTGAGTGGAATTGTTTTGTGTGAAAATGGGAGAGCAGGAGCTCAGCACTGTCAGTGGAGTCTGGAGTTAAACACAAAAAAATTACAGAATTACAGAAAAAAATAGAAACTGGTATCCTAAGGCATCAGAAGTGTCCAGCTTAGGTACAAAATGTGAAAAAAAACAGATATGAAGTGGGGTCCCTTCCAGGRAGACAGAGCAAAACTCAGCTTGAAGGTGATCAAAACTCCCCTGTCAGCTTTTTGCCCTGCCCTGTGCCCTGTCCTGTGMCAGCCCCTGGCAGAAGGGCCATCAGYCTCCACTGAACCTCATTATTTTTTCAAGAGGCCCAGAGTTTCCCTTTATTTGATCCCTGAAGCCGAGCACTCCTTTGTTCCTTGAGTTAAATTGTTAATGCTTAACTGCATAGCTCACATTTTTRAATGATAAGCTGCTGCCCAAAGAACACCAGGAATCAGTAAAACTTGGATACAGGCTGCTCCTCTGACCTCACCAACTCCTTTGATTTTTGTTTTATTTTTATTTATTTTTATTTTTTTTAATTTTAATTTTATTTTTTTATTTTTATTTTTTGTTGGGTTTTTATTTTTATTTTCATGTTGGGTTTTTTTTCCCTAACTATTTTACTAAACAGCAGTTACTTTGCTGCACTGATACCATCAGTGGGTCAGAATTTTCAGTCAAGGGGAGGAGAGTCAGGAAAAGTTCATTGAAATTCCAGTAGCTCACCAAATGAAAATTTGCTCTCAACAAAATTTGCTCTCCTCTTTTGTAAGGTGGGGAGCAGATCTCATTTTCCACTTTCAGAAGTATTAAAATAAAAATCCCTTAAGTGTATGTTTGAAAACCCTCCAGAAGAGTAACTGGGGAATTGCTGAATGCTGAGCTTTTCTTTTTCTTCTTATTTTATAATAATAAAATTATTTTATTTTTATTTATTTTTCTCTGTAAATGCATTAATCCTGGAGGGGGATCTCTTGAGCACTGGGTCATTGGGATTGCTCTCCTCCCCACTGTTCTTCCGAAAATAAAAATACAATATTCTTGCCTAAGGCTGCCAGTAGAGGTCTCTCTGGAATTAAACTTTCAGTATTTAATTTTTATTTATTTATTTTTTTTAACCAGCATTTCAATTTGTTCTTTTGGACAGGGCCAATCTCGACGAATCCAGGTTGAAGTGAAGTCTGTGCAGGAATCTGGGACCTTGCCCCTGATGGAGGAATCCATATTATCTGTTGGCATTGGCTGTGTTCAGATAAAACACATCAAATCACAGAATTATCAGGTAAAACCCTGAATATTTACTGGCAGCTGCAGCCTGGAGCCCACTCTGTGCCTTTCAAGCCTTAGTGTGGTTTTGGGGGATATTTTTTCAACCTCCTTAAGTCTATAAAGCAATAGGATTGGCAGAATTGTGTTGATGGGGGTTTAGGGATTGTTCAGAGGAGTTCAAATCTAAACCTCTGTCATTCAGAAACTGTTGTGGAAGATGTTCCTCTTGATCAAAAATAATTTTCTGTGGCAGAGGTAACAATTTTAAGATGTTCTATGTGTTTTCTGATTTTGGTTGGATTTTTTTCCCTGTCTTTGAAAGCAGCACAGCCTTAAAACACCACTCAAAGAAGGAAAGAAAATACCAATGTTCCTAAAATTCAGAGTTTTTCCTGTAGATTTTTCTTTAGTATTAAACATAGAAGTGATTTTAAGTAAGTACACAAATTAAAAATGAGCTGAAAGTATTCAAATTAAAAATTCAAAGTAAAATAAACCAGCGTCCAGTTATAAATGTTAGAATTATGTGAGCCAGATGTTTGACAGCCTCACACACACTGCACCTCCTGTTAAATGTTTTAGGGTTTTTATTCTTGCAGTGTTTCTGTGAGTTTCTGGTGCACTTTGACTTTTTTCCCAACAGATAAATTAAAATTCAGTCACTCCTGGAGCTGTCAAAGCCAAAATCTGGTGCAACAAAAATCTCCAAATAAATTAAAATTCAGTCACTCCTTGGGGCTGGCAAAGCCAAAATCTGGTGCAACAAAAGTCTCCAGATAAATTAAAATCACTCTGTGGGGCTGACAAAGCCAAAATCTGATGCAGAATCTCCAAATAAATTAAAATTCAGTCACTCTCTGGGGCTGTCAAAGCCAAAATCTGGTGCAACAAAAGTCTCCAGATAAATTAAAATTCAGTCACTGACAAAACCAAAATCTGGTGTAAAAAACTCCAATTTTTTTTTTCATTTGTTGCCTTGCTTGACACAAGGCCAGCTAAATAAAAAAGTAGATGTCCCAAATTATTTACCCTCTTGACAGAGTATAATTCAATCCATATCTGCTCCCCTTTTTTTGCTTGATCAGGATGGTTTTTCCTTTGAGCTCTGAAGAACT
>NW_026624280.1:95076-106696 GCF_030028575.1 Malurus melanocephalus
TTTTTTTTTTTTTTTGAAGGACATGAGCACTTGAGAAAAATTCTTTTGAAAGATTCATTTTCAAATGCCCTTACGGGACAGTGGGATGATGTGGGGTAGGGATGGATTCCTGATGTGAGATTGCTGAACAGAGGGAGTGGTGAGGACTGGGTTTTCCAGCTCCAGTGGAGTTTTGGGGTCATTTGGGGGCAGTAGACAATATAGAATTGTATAAAGTGAAGGGTTTTTTTTTTTTTCATATGGTTAGTACAAACAGGTCAAGAGGTAGCAAGCAAAAAAAAAATACTGCAAAGAAGATGTGAAAATTTATAGGGTTTGAAGTGTCTGCTCTGTCTTCCTTATCTGTTTTTGGGTGTGGGATGAGCAGGAGGGTTGAGGAAAATTTCAAGCCACAATTAGGGAACCTTGGCAACATTTAATGTGAAAGTTTYAATATTTCACATGATTTTTATTCCCTTTGCAGGACAGGGACTTGGAGAGGCTCCGTAGGAAGTGGCTCTGTGCCTTAACAAAGCGCCAGGAGTACCTGGATCAGCAGCTCCAGAAACTCGTGGGGAAGCCTGGTAAGGAAAATGTCAAAGGCAATAACAGCAAAAGGCTGAGAGATGTGCACCCAGTTTTTAATCTTAATATATTGTCAAATGTAGAAAAAAAATTCATGGAGAGCTGGATCTCTGAACTCAATAATAATTTGSGTTTTTGGGGGGTGGTTAAAATGAAGTTGGAGAGCTGGATCTCTGAATTCAGCAGTAATTTKCTTTTTTGGGGGGTGAAATTAAAGCTGGAGAGTTAAAGATCCAGCTCTCTGAATTTAGCAGTAATTTACTTTTTTTGGTGGGGTGAAATTAAAGGTGGAGAGCTGGATCTCTGAACTCAACATTAATTTGCTTTTTTGGGGGGTGGTTAAAATGAAGTTGGAGAGCTGGATCTCTGAATTTAACAGTAATTTGCTTTTTTGGGGGGTGGTTAAAATGAAGTTGGAGAGCTGGATCTCTGAATTCAGTAATAATTTGCTTTTTTGGGGGAAGTAAAAAAAAAGTTGAAGAGCTGGATCAAAGAACTCAGTAGTAATTTGCTTTTGGGGGGATGAATTAAAGTTGGAGACCTGGATCTCCGAGCTCAGTAATAATTTGCTTTCTTTGCGTGGTGAAATTCAAGTTAGAGAAGCCTTTATGAAATAATTTGATGTTTTGGGGTGCTCCTTTTTATGCTGAAGTGCGAGCAGAGCGGGGTTTGCTCCTCCCTGGTGCTGTCAAATCCCTGACACACCCTAACCAAAAATAAAATCCCTGGCTCCCTGACCAAAATCCCCCTTCCAGATAAATCGGAGGACGACGCCGATCGGGAGGCGCAGCTCCTGGAGATGAGACTGACCCTCACGGAGGAGAGGAACGCTGTGATGGTGCCTTCTGCTGGCAGTGGGATCCCTGGAGCTCCAGCAGAGTGGTAGGAACCCCATTCCCACAGGAGGAATGTTAAAATAACACTCAGCCYCTCCCTGCTTTGGATTTGGGCCGTTATTTGGTTTTTCTCAGCCTGGCCTCTGCACCCCTGCATGAGCAAAGTTGTTCAAATCAGGCCTCCTGCTTCAATTATTTCATGAGTTTRTGTCTCTGAAATGCAGAAATGCTGTTTAGTAAACGCTGCCGTTATTGATCAGAGTGTAATTAGAACCTCCTGCAAAAAGGAATCGATATTTATTACCACTGCCYTCACCATTTCCAAAAATTAGCTCATATGTTAACTACCTACTTCATTCACTTAAAAGGCTGCTCCTTCATCGTAAAACTGCATCTCCTGGAGCATTTTGTTGCTCTCCTGTCTTGAGAACAAACTCTGTGAAGTCAGCAATTGCTCCACATCATTTTCTGAGTGTTAAAAATAAAAAATAGTGGAGAGCACTGGGCTGCAGCAACAGATGCAGAGAAGGAGGCAGGAGTTTTGAGTCCACCTCAAACTTCCTGAATATCTTCACTGAGCAAAGCTCTGACAGCATTTATTGATGGAACTGAGTGTTGTSGAGTTTGAAGCTGAAGTTTGTTAAAGTTGGTGCTTCTAAAATGTAAAAAAATAGCAAATGTTTGTTGGAAACACATCAACTTTCACATCAAAATGTTTCATTAGGTTGGAAAACAGTGGGGCTGCAGGAAATTTGCTCCAGAAAGAATCTGGTTCTGCACATTTGCACCAGAAGAAATGTTCAGTGTGATTCAAGCCCTTCATATATTACATAAGACTCCAGCCTGCTCTTGTTCACTACAAATTCATCACTTTTGGCTCTTAAATATGTATTTTGTGAGAAAGAGTAATAACTGTGTGGAGTGGCAACATCAGTGTTAATTTTAAAGCTTTGAGGCTGTTTTTTTCTGATTCCCTCTTCCCCATTTTCCCTCCCATCATTAATTCAGAGGGGTTTGCATTTCAGGAATGTGTGTGTCAGAGTAAATAAACTTAATTTTTGCTATCAGCATTAAAGAGGGAGAAAACATTTCAGAAAGCAGAGGTCAAAGCAGATAATGATTCTAAGAGAACTGGCATAAAAGAAATACTAATTTATCCAAGTCTCTCAGAATCTGCAGCAGTAAATTAAAATAAAGAGGTTTGCCAAGGTTATCAATAGTCTGGCTCATAACTGCAGCCTGAATTCGATGTTCTGGGGGGGTTGGATCATCAGGGACGTGTGCTGGGTGAATCTCTGTTATTTTAAATGCTGCCATTGTCTCTGTCTTGTATTTTAGGACTCCTGTGGCTGGGATGGAAACTCACATTCCTGTTATATTCCTTGACTTGAATGGTAAGTGGATGACAGAGTACTTTGGAACAAACTTTATCCAGCCAGTGACGTTCTAGAATTGAAGCAAGCTCATAAAATTAAGAAATGCCTGGAATAGCAGGTGGATTAATTGGAGAAGTGCCCGTTTTGCCTGAAACACATGGCTTCATGTTTCAAAATCACGGTGTTATTTATGGAAGGTTTTAATAATCCCATGTTTCAGTACATCCCAGTGCAAAATCCAGCCTGAAAAAATGTGTTTGTCACGTGCTSCTGGCAAAAATGGGAAATATGAACCAGGAAAGGGGCATGTTTGCCACGGGGGGAGAGTACTGCCTGTTTTAGGCACCCCTCAATCTGTGCCTGCAACTCTTTGTGCACATTTTCTGTATAGAAATGGGAATTTTTCTGGAAGTGGAACAATTCAGGAGCTTTTAACTTGGAGGTGAAGTCTAAGCAGCCAAGCTGGGGAGCTGGGGATGAAAATGTGAATTCACGGCTTGCTGATGTTCGTTAAAAGGGGTGATTGCTTTATGTTTCCTCATCTTCCACGTCCCCTCCTGTTTGCAGCTGATGATTTCAGCTCCCAGGATAACCTGGATGACCCAGAGGCAGGAGGCTGGGATGCCACTCTGGTGGCTGAGGAGGAGGAGGAGTTCTTCGAGCTGCAGATTGTGAAGCATCAYGAYAGCGAGGTGGGAGAAGCTGCACACYGGGGAATTGAATCTTTTAATTRCTCTCTTTGTATATCTACGTGTGAAAATAATACATGAAAAGTGTCATGGAAATCCTACAGCACTTGGTTCTGCTGGGAGCAACTGTGTTGTCAAGGAATATTCACCAGGAGTGATGCCATGATTTGGGAAAGAGTAAAACTCGAGGATCTTCCTCCATCCAAATCCACGCATTCCAAATTGGGAATTCAGGTTGTGTTCAACAAAGCAAAACCCSTGAGCAAATTAAGAGTACAAAATACCCAGCTGAAAAATCACACAGTCTTAATTGTTAACATTTTTACCTCTGTGTTGTTACACTTGTTATCCTCCGTTTTGCCTCATAACTCACAATTTTACAATTTCACAATTTTTTGTTTGTAATTTCTACAGTTAGGTTTAGAACCTCTGACTTGCCTTATTCCTTAAAATGTTGCTCCTTTCTCTGAAATTTATTTCTTCTTCTGTTTTTAGAGAAGCTTTCATGATAGTCTGTTAGGGTTTTCTTTTTCCTGATTTGTTTTTAAAACCTGAAAATTTGGCTACCAGGCCAGTTTTCTTATGGCTTGAAGATGAACCGTTTAAATCTTCAGTGATACCTATATTTTAAGAATGCAAGAATGAAAATTCCAGCTTTTGTATTGCTAAAAATGCTTCATCAAGTTATTTCTCAAATACAAACAGGAGAATTTTTGTGGTGTGATGGAAGATTTCCACTGCAATCTCAGTTGCTCTCTGGTTTATCTTAATAAATTAGTCCAAATGGTCCTGCACTTGTGCATAATTTATAATTTATTTGCAATGATCCTGGGTATTCAAAGCTCTTTTTTCAAGAGGAAATGTTCCAGAGTTTGAGCAAGTTGGCATTTTTAATCCCAACATCTTCATTTGGCGAACTGATCTTGATTTTTAAATGGCCTCTTCTAAAGTGCGGGGCTTTTTCCCTCACGGGGAGTGAAACGGAGAAACCGACTCTCAGAATTTATGTATTATGTATTTTTGCTAATTATGCTTAATTAATTGCAGTTAATTATACACCTAATTATGCTTATTAGAGGATACATTTATATTTTTTTTYYKGKTTTTTTTTTGCAGGTGAAAGCAGAAGCCTCGTGGGACTCCACGGTCCACGACTGCATCCAGCTCAGCAAGGGCACGGCGGCGGAGGAGAGGGTTTACCTGATTGTCAGAGCCACGGTCCAGCTCAGCCACCCYGCAGAGATGCAGCTGGTGCTGCGCAAGCGCATCTGTGTCAACGTCTATGGCAGGCAGGTAAGGTTCTGGCAGCCCTTCCCACTCCCCAGGACTCAAATTTCCTCGGATTTCTGTGTCCATCATCCCATCTCAGCCTGGATGGAAGCGCCAGATCGGCGGTGTCTTGTCTGGCCTGTGAGCTGCCAGGTGGCTTTCCTGGTATCCCTTATGTTGTGGATGATGGCACGGTTTGGGTTTTAAGGCTCTGTGGTAGCTAAATGTGAGAAATTAATTTTTCTCTTAGGTCAAAAACTTAAAAAACTTTACGTCTTTTCTCACTGGGAAGAGTGTAATGATGAGAAACAACATGGACCCCCCCCCCAGGCAGGTGGAAAGAGGGATCAATTTATTGCAAAAACCAGGGGTTTTAACCCTTAGCTTGTTATGAGTTTGCATTCTTGTGAAGCACAATGAAGTGTCGGAGCCAGCCACCATAAATCACACCAGGAACATGCCATGGTCAGAACCAACCACTGTAAATCACAGCAGGAACATGTGATGGTCAGAACCAACCACCGTAAATCACACCAGGAACATGCCATGGTTGGAATCAACCACTGTAGATCACACCAGGAACACACAATGGGACCAACCACCATAAATCACATCAGGAACATGCCATAGTCAGAACCAACCACCATAAACCGCACCAGGAACACACAATGGTTGGAATCAACCACCATAAATCACACCAGGAACACGCCACCATAAATCACACCCGGAACACGCCATGGTCAGAACCAACCACCATAAACCGCACCAGGAACACACAATGGTTGGAATCAACCACCATAAATCACACCAGGAACACGCCACCATAAATCACACCCGGAACACGCCATGGTCAGAACTAACCACGATACACCACGGTGTGAGCTCTCCCTGACCCTGTCACTTCTTTTCCAGGCTTATGGAATTTGGTTTTCACCTCCAAGTTTAGCTGAGTCATTCCCAGAAACCCTCTCTGGCCAGCTGAAGTAACAGGAGAGAGCAAGAGTTTTACAAGGGTRACAAGGCCCTTGCTGTATAAGGTTTTACTTAACCCCTATATGAAGAGATAATTTCTCRCGAGCTCGGAGTTTCTATTTTGCACGAAGGAACTTCTCTGTTGTCCTAGTCCTGTCTGAAGCTTACAAATTGCTGCTACAACCAYTTCTATTTACACCTGCAGGTATTTAGAAATCAGCCAGGAATAGTTGGAGGAGAGATCCCTCATGTTAATTTATCAGAGTTGATCACTCTTGGTCCTTTATGTTTTCCACTTGGTGCTGTTACAGTAACACATAGGTGAGAGAGATGCCTTACCCAGCTTACCTAGAACAAAGGCTGGACAGAATTCAGAGAACAAAAACCAGGTGTATTTATTGCAGGGCAGTGATATTTATTGAATATTTTACATTCAGGGCAGTCCCAGCCCACTCAGGAGCTGCACCCACAATGCACAATGGCTCAGGGGTTTTTCACCCTTTCTCACTTTTGTCCATTTGCACAAAATCGGGGCTGAATCCTCCAATTGCAGCTCAGCCAATGCAGTCATTGACTCCAAGTTGGCTCCCCCARTTCTCTGTTGTTTCCATCTCTTGGGGCCTGGCACAGTGAGGTGTCCTTGAGTTTGGGGCTGGAGAGGAATTGTTTTGTGTAAAAATGGGAGAGCAGGAGCTCAGCACTGTCAGTGGAGTCTGGAGTTAAACACTAAAGAATTTCAGGATTACAGAGACATGAAAATACAGAAACTAAAATCCTAAGGCATCGAGAACAGGATGTTTGATCAATGGAAAGCAGGGAGGTCACTCCATTTGCAGCATCACGCCCTGAAAATAATACAAATCCTGAGAAAGATGGGAGAGGAAGGAGTTTGCTCAGTACTCTCTCAGAATCCAACCTCTCCTGGCAGGGATAATGACAAAGCAGAAAGCCTGGATTGTTATTCTGGTTGCACRTCTGTAGTTAAAATCTGAGAAGAGCAAAGGTCACACCCAGAAACCCTGGTGGCAGCTCCCAGGGCTGGGAACAGAACCCCAATTCTTGGTGCTGCCATCAGGCAGGAGAAAAACTGAATTTTTTGTCACATGGAGTGGGAGACCGTATTGGACAGATAAATTGAACGTGCCAATAATCGCCATCGCGTGAAGCCTTCATCAATTCTGTTCTCTACAAATTCACTCAACGCTGGTTTTTACTTCCATTCGACGCAGAATCTTTGCCTTTGCTGCTGTTTTTCTGCAAACCCCCGTCAATAACCTTTGCTGGGAGTTTGTCTCAGCAGCATCTTGGAATGACTCATCCCTGCATTAATTCAACAGGCCAGTTCTTAACCCTGCGAGGCGCCGAGTCAGCATCAACAATGACCATGCCCCTTAAATCATTCTTCATAACGATCTCTTTGGTCAAGAATTTAATGTCTGTGCTTGTCAATATTCGAGACAAGTCACCTAGGGCTCTGTCAGGAGAAAAAAAAAACCTCCACCTCTAAAAGCAGCTGATGCTTGGGGAAACAGTCACCTTGCAAGGAAGAAAGTGAATCTTTCTCTGTATCTACAATACAGGCAAGCAAATGATTTTCACCAAGCGAAAATCTTTGCCTCTTACATATTTATTGGTTAGACTTCTGCATTTGCGCTTCTTTCATTGTGAAGTGTATTTATTTCAGGTGGAATCTGTTAACCCTCATTTTCCTGGCATTTATTTCAGTTGGAATATCTTAATCCATGTTTTCCATGTGTTTATTTCAGTTGGAATCTGTTAACCCACGTTTTCCATATGTTTATTTTATTTGGACTCTGTTAATCCACATTTTCCACATTTTCCTGCTGTTTGCTTCAGTTGGAATCTGTTGACCCACATTTTCCATGTTTTCTATGTGTTTCTTTCAGTTGGAATCTGTTAACTCACATTTCCCATGTTTATTTCAGCTGGAATCTGCTAACCCACATTTTCCTGGTGTTTATTTCAGTTGGAATCTCTTATTCTATATTTTCCTGGTGTTTATTTCAGTTGGAATCTGTTAACCCACATTTCCCATGTGTTTATTTCAATTGGAATCTGTTGACCCTCGTGTTCCTGGTGTTTGCTTCAGTTGGAATCTGTTAACCCACATTTTTCTGCAATCTCTTATTCCACATTTCCAGGTGTTTATTTCAGTTGGTACCTCTTATTCCACATTTTCCTGATGTTTATTTCAGTTGGAATCTATTAACCCACATTTTCCATGTGTTTATTTCAATCAGAATCTGTTAACCCACATTTTCCTGGTGCTTATTTCAGTTGGAATCTGCAGTCTGCTCACCCTCATTTTCCTGGTGTTTATTTCAGTTGGAATCTGTTAATCCATGTTTTCCTGGTGTTTATTTCAGTTGGAATCTGTTAACCCACATTTCCCATGTGTTCATTTCAGCTGGAATCTGCTAACCCACATTTTCCAGGTGTTTATTTCAGTTGGAATCTTTTATTCTATATTTTCCTTGTGTTTATTTCAGTTGGAATGTCTTATTCCACGTTTTCCTGGTGTTTATTTCAGTTGGAATCTCTTATTCTATATTTTCTTGGTGTTTATTTCAGTTGAAATCCGCTCACCCCCGTTTTCCCGGTGTTTCCTCCCCGCAGGGTTTCGCACAGAGTTTCCTCCGAAGGATGTCCCCCCGAAGCTCCATCCCCGGCTGTGGCGTCACTTTTGAGATCGTCTCCAACATTCCAGAGGTGAATAAGAACTCAGAGGGTCTCCAATCTGCCAAGAGCCCCCAATTTTGTGCTTTCCCCCTCGATTTGAGCCTGCTGGCTCTTGGTGCTGCCAGGACAAACTGGGGTTTGTAAAAGATGGGGAATATTCCTGTACTTGCTGTGACTGAGCAGCAACCTCTGCCTTATCAGTGCTGCTGTGTTTTGTTGAGTGAGATTCTGTTTGCTCAGGTCCTTGAAGAGGCAGTTTAGAGAGAGAGAGGGGAGAAAAAGAGGGAGGAAAACCGAGCAGGTGAAGTGCCTGCTGCAGGGAGCAGGAGAATCTGAGGAAAAAATAACAAAGTGGCTTTTTCTCAGTAATGTCTTTATGCAACTCTTGTTTCCTGAACATGTTCCTGGTCAGATGCAAATCCTTTTTTTTTCCTAAGAGCTGCTCTGTCAGAGCACTTGTGGCAACATTAACACATGAAGAGCCAAAGCTCTGATTGCTGCTTGCCTCTTTTATGTTCCGCTGCATTTCGCACTTCGTGTTGCAAATGCTGAAAATGCTTCTCCAGCGATGTTCTGGTTGTTTTTTTTTTTTCTTGTGGCTCACTTGAAATTTTGTTTTCCTCTCAGGTTAGATAATGCCCCAAATGCGCTCGAGCACTTTTTAATTATGAAATATCTGAATGCAGCCCTTTTGCTAATTAATGGTGACATCTCGCTGTGAGACTCTCAGGAAGAGCCCAAAAAGCCTCCAAACAATAACCACGAGATGTCTGTGCCAGTGACAGGACCACCCGTGCAGGTTGCATGGCACAARGTGTTCATTTGGATCAGAATCTTAGATTAGGTGTTAGGAAGAAATTTAGAATAAATATTGGGATAAAGTCCTTTGCTCTGAGGATGGTGAGGCTGTGAGGTTGTGCCTCACTGAAACCTGGAAGTGTCCAAGGCTAAGTTGGACAGGGCTTGGAGCAACCTGGGATAGTGGAAGGTGTCACTTCCCCTGGCAGGGGGTGGAATGGGATCAATTTTAAGGTCCCTTCCACTCCAGACCATCCCATGATTTTCATGATTCTGATCTGTCCCTGTGCTTAAGGACAAGCAGTGTTGAACCAGTGCCGCGTGGTTCAAAAAATACGATTTCTCCAGGAGCGATGTTGAAGATTTTGGGTTTATTTTCAAAGGCTGCCCCCTCTTTTCGTGTCCCCAGGATGCTCAGGGGGCTGAGGAGCGGGAGGCACTGGCCAGGATGGCAGCAAACGTGGAGGATGCAGCTTCAGCTGACTCAGAAGCCTACATTGAGAAATACCTGCGGAGCGTCCTGGCCGTGGAGAACATCCTCACCCTGGACCGCCTGCGCCAGGTCCGGCCCTGAAAGCAGTGGGACAATCCAAACATCCCCCTGAGTGCACACAAACAACCCCAAAAACCCCTCCAGTGCACTCCAAAGCGAGCCTGTGACAGAGATCCAGGGGAGCAGAGATGTCGTTGCCCATCTCCCAGCACGAATGGGGCTCGGAGCTCTGCTCAGGGCACAGCTCTGGGATGCTTGGTTGGGTTTTAAGGCTGGGAATTGCTCATTCTGGTTCAGAAAAAGGAGTTGTGTGGCATTTTCTTCTGCTTTCTGAACCTTCAGCAATAGTTTCTGCACATGCCAGTAAAATTTTTGTCGTTTCGCCCACGTTCTACTTAGAATTAACCAAAGCTATCCTGCCAATGAAAAAAAAAAAGACATTGATTGAGTTAATTTTAAGCGCTACAATTTGATCTGTTTACCAGGAAAAATACAGGGGAGAAAAACATTTATTGAAAATTGTTCTGCTGGATATAAATTATGCAAGCACAACCAGAAAAGTTATGCAAAACAAGCTGGGGCTTGTGCCTGCCCACTATAAATTCACAGTGAAGTGCRATGCACTTTCAATGTTGAAAGCAAGTTCCTTGTCATTTGTAATTCGTTTAAAGGATTAAAAGAGGAGCTCAGCTCGGAAAGAGAGTCTTAGTCTTTGCATCTCTGTCATCTCCTCGAATCAGGAGTAGCTGTAAAATCCTCTGTGTGCCAATCAGCAAAATACCAGATGGTAAAATTTATCCACTCGTGAGTTTGGCCGTGTAAACTTCACAGACAGCCACAAGGCAGCTCAGAAACATTTCAGTTGTAGAGACAAAACCATCCTGGGATGATCAGGGCTTTAATTCTTGCCAAATAAACTTATTTTCTTTGGTTTTCTTTCATGTGACTGGCAGGAAGTTGCTGTCAAGGAGCAGCTGATGGGAAAAGGAAAACTCTACCGCAGGAGCCTGAGCTCCCCCAACGTGAACCGGGTGAGTTTTCCCTGCGGGCATCTCCAACAGCTCCACTCTTCATTCACACGTCCTCAAGTCATGGAATTTTGCACTGAATTTTCCTCTTTTTGTCTCCCCTGTGCTCTTTTTTTTTTTCCTGGAAATAATTAATTTACTTTCCAAATTGAAGACTTTTTTTTCTCCTTTTCTTCAAAAGATTTGAAAGCAAATATTTGCTGAACTTAAACTTTTTACCAGAGTTGTACATAAGAAAAATGAGGTTTCTGCTACCCAAAATTTGGACAGAAATCATTTGATAAAACTGGTAATCAAACTAGAATCAAATTATGGCTCCTCATGGGTCAAAAATTAAAATTTCACCTTTCCTCGATTTTGATTCTGCTTTAACCACCAAATGTTTCTTTTCAACCTTATTAGTCAAGAGGCAAGGTTATGAATATTTTGAGTTCTTGTTAAGAAGTAATTCTGCTTCTTTGGACTCTTCCAGCTTTCTGCAAGCCGCCAGGATTTAGCCCCCCCTTACAACCTGAGCAGTAACAGGGTGAGTATCTGCAGATTTCCTGGGAAAACCTGGACAGGAAAAAAGGAAGTGATTCTTCTCTCCCAGTGACAGGAGCGTGAATGGGAAATTTCTGTAAAAAAACAGGGCTTCCATGTACTCCTGGGACAGAAATGGCTTTGGATGGGCAGCTCTGGACCTTTTTCAGGAAATTCCCAGATTTTCCTCATCCCAACCCTTGTGGGGTTCTCAGGATTGTGCAGCTGCAGAGCTCTCCCAAAGCTTTCACCTGGCTGGATGGAGAAATTCTGGGAGAAAGGGAGAGATTTGTGTCCCTCTGTCRGTTAAATCCTCCTCTAGGATGGAACAGAGGCTTGTGGGGAAAGTTCTCAACCTTCCAGTGGCCCTAAA
>NW_026624281.1:0-624 GCF_030028575.1 Malurus melanocephalus
TGGTTTGGGTGCTCCAGGATGGTTTGGGTGCTCCAGGTTCTGCATTTCCATCCCTGGGTAGTGAAAGGGCTGTGGGAATGTCAGATGTTTGTTCCTCGAGTATCCATTGCCAGAACCTGGCAGGAATAATTCTTCTGCTTCTTCCTGCAGTTCATAAGCCAAGAAAAACCTTTCCTCACCACCAGTGGGTCTTTGATGATATCTTTTCACTGCTTCACATTTTTTTGTTGGCATATAGAACCATTGTTCTAAAACCTTTATAAAGCTGACTCTTTAAAAAAATATTAAAAAATAGCTTTTTTTCTGTTTAGAATTGGCATTGTTGCCCTTTGGTAATAAGAGGGTGGGAAAGCCTTTACTTCACCGAGAACATTTTCAGATTGCTTGAAAAAAGCATAATTATTGCTATTTTTGCAATTATTTAATAATGTAAGAAAATTACAACCAGGTCTTGGAACAGAAAAATATATATACATATTTTTTTTTCCTCAAATGCTTTTCCAACATGGTGAAATTCCATCTCTTCTAAGCTAACTTTCAAAATCTAAAACCAGATCTGAGGTTGTGCAGCTTTTTCAGATCTATCATAAATTCAGTATGAGCTTCATTCAGGTATAAAGGCAA
>NW_026624281.1:3433-4854 GCF_030028575.1 Malurus melanocephalus
GATTGCTAGCAGGCTGTTTGCAGGTTTCTTGCTGTCAGAGGACACTTGTTTTAATAAAACATTTAGATCTGGGTCTGCATTGGGAACTGGGAAGTCAGTATGGAGCAAACTGGGACAATGTTTGGTGTAGAATTTAATTTCATCTTGTTGGATGCAGATGGCCTTTTCAGAGATAAGGGAATTTTTGAGAAAGTCAGCGAGAGGGAAGAAGGGACATAGCTAAACAGGGCTACAGGGACAGTTGAAAGAACAAGGAGAAAGTCTTTTCACAAGTAATTTATGTACATACCCAAAAATGCTGCATTTCAGGAATGGTTTACAGAGTCATGGTTTCTCTTTCATGAACACTTAAAAATTTTTGTTTAACAAATTGAGGGGTTTTTTTTTCCTTTCTAAAGACTTTGCAATGCATTGTACTAGTAGGAAACTTATGCTTGAAGTATAAAATTTAGTCAGGTGTATCATTTACCAGTTGTATGAGCATTTGCTAGCTCACTTTTATCACAGTATGTGATAAGTGTTTAGAAGGTACTAGTCAAGAGCAAATACGTGAAACTCAGCTTCAAATTTACATTAAAATCTCAATTCAAATTTATTATAAAATAGTCAAGAGCAAATATGTGAAACTGAGGTTCAAATTTCTGTTAAAATCTCAATTCAAATTTTTTATAAAATAGTCAAGAGCAAATACGTGAAACTCAGGTTCAAATTTACTACAAAATCTCCTTTAATGCATGCAAAACCCAATCAAATATGCGTTGTTAAAGTAACAATAGCAATGAAACATCTCTAGTCTTAAGTGAGCATTTGCTATCTCACTTTTATCACAGTATGTGATAACTGTTTAAAAGGTACTAGTCAAGAGCAAATATGTGAACCTCAGGTTCAAATTTACATTAAAATCTCAATTCAAATTTATTATAAAATCTCCTTTAATGAATGCAAAACCCAATCAAATACACGTTGTTAAAGTAACAATAGCAATGGAACTTCTCTAGTCTTAAAACTACGTTTCCCCATCACAAAAGAGATGTTTATTTTTGCACAAGGTCTGGACCAAGGACCAGCCATTCTGCCCTGTGATGAAAGAATGGCAGAAGATCAGCAGGGTGTCTCATCTGGTGCTGTTTTAATAAAACATTTCGATCTGGATCTGTATTTGGGAACTGGGAGATCAGTATGGAGCAAACTGGGACAATGTTTGGTTTAGAATTTATTTTCATYTTGTTGGATGCTGGACAGGACAGAGGAGAGGCAGAGCTTTGGCTCAAGAATTTGGGATCTCTGTATTTCCCAAAGCCAAGGTGTGTCTGGCAGCTGTGGCAGGAGAGAGTTGGGTTCATTCTGAAAGCACAGGAGAAATGAAGGGATGTTGTTGTGGAATACAGATCACAACACTGGGGACTGAAAATTTGGGGAAC
>NW_026624281.1:4998-14255 GCF_030028575.1 Malurus melanocephalus
TTACAAGGTGCAAAGTATATTTCTTGTTTCCACTGGYATGAAGTTTCCCAAATGTTATTCATTCAGTACTTCATGCTTTATATTATTTCTTTATATATATATTTCTTTATGTATTATTTCTTTATATTATATGCTTTATATATTTTCTTTATATTATTTCTTTATATTTTTCTGATGCTTTATATTATTTCAGAATTTTATCCTTTACAGTCTGCTCTGTCATTACCAAGGTGCACCAGTGGGATTTTGTGCTGCTGCTAATGGTGTGTTGTGATGTGTAATACAGTTTAKCATAATTTTATGGTTCTCTCACTGTTTTCTAATGTTATTTCACAGTTAAAATGCACCAGTAGTTTGCATTAGCTCCTATTCTATGTCTTCTTGCATTCCCTTTTCAATTATAACTACATGTTTGTGCCTGTTCCTTTCTCGCTGTTAATTGGTGGAATCATCCCCTATAAAAATTCAAAGCATGTTGCTGATGATGGTTGGTTTTCCAGCTCATTGCTAGGCTGTGCTTGACAAAGAGTGAAATGTGGAAGTGCTGACAAGTGGCTGATGGCTGATTCCTGGCCCTGAGCACAGGATTGTGATATGAAAGATTATTATTATTATTATTATTATTATTATTATTATTATTATTATTATTATTGTTATTGTTATTGTTATTATTATTGTTATTATTATTGTTATTATTGTTAYTGTTATTATTGGGTTTTTTGGGTTTTTTTTGTTTTTTTTTGTTTTATTACTATTATTATTATTATTATTATTATTATTCACACAATGAGAGCCGTTATTTCCTAACTTTGACTTTATTTAGCAGCAGAATTGGAGGCTGGGCAGAGTTTCTGGTGGTGAGGAGCAGCTCCCTGCAGATGCCCAAATTATCTGGGAATGARTTCTGGAGGCAGCAGTGCCATGGCATTGTCCTCTGCCCTGCTCTGAGCATCTTCTGTGCCTGCATTTGTCAATSTGCCACATCCAGAGAGCACTGGCASCACTCTGACAGCCCAGCAAATATCTTCTTTTCCCCAGAAATACTTGGCTGCTCCAGAATCTGTTTCTGATTCTGTTTTCTCTACCCATGCAGTGCTGAAAATACACCACGATGGCAATTCACAGATTAAAACCACACTCTATTCATCACAATTCTGTTACTTAAAACACAGTTTGGTAATATCTTTCCTTCATTATATTGTGATAATATTTTTATTTATGATGAGTCCAAGGCTGATGGCATTGTTAAATCCTCTGCAAGGATTTAAGACATTCACTTTGTCTTCTCTTCTACTCACATGTTTCATTACTAAACATTTAGGACCAGGAGTAACTTCTGTTAGATCCWGCTAAATTCCAGCTGTCCCTGATCCACAGTCTGGTATTTAACTCTGCAAAAGCTGCAAGATGCACTGTCAGCCATTATTGCTTCATTTTGCAACAGCAATCATAAGACTTGGTGTTTTTTTCAGGCTTAGGAATTCTCTGTTAGCCTGCTGACTCAGCACAATGTTATCCTAAATTACAAGGGTCACACTTACTTCTGGGAATTCATAAGAGGTCAGGAAGTCTCCAGGAAATTATTTAAATTAAAAAGGTYCAGTGACCTTAGGAAAACCAAAAGTTCAGTCACATGCCTGGCAGTTTGGAGCCAATAGTGTAGTGGAAAACAAAAGTACCAAACATTGAAAGGTTTAGCCTGAGGCTGTAGTTCCAGAAAAATGTTAAACTTGCATTGCCACCTAAAAAAAAAATAGCCATTTTTCCTGTTTTTCTTCTTCCTATATTCTGGTACAGATTTTGGCTGCATGGTGGGCCAGGTGAGGAGAAGGATCAAAGTTGGCATTAAACCAGCAAGAAAAAAGTTTGTTTTTAATAGCAAGCCACACTCCTTCATGAGCCCTTGATCTGACAGGATAGCACTGAGCAGAGATCAGCACTGCTGCCTTTTATTTGGTGAAAATAGTTCCAAAAGTTCTATGACAGAGTGATGGTTTGTCAAACTTTTTTTTTTTAAGCTGGTTCAGAGTCATTCAGTTAAATCAACTGCTAAAATAAACTACCCTCCTGTTAGTGTTGCTCTTCACTTTTCTCTTGTGCTGGGAAGGTTTAAGGATTTTTAAGGATTGCTCATTGTCCAGAAAAACCAGCATTGCAGTTRCATATGGAATTCTTCTCATGCAGAYCCCTTCTYTCCTGCCAATTCTACATTTTGTAACACAGAACTGATGGATTTCATTACTCACTTGAGCCAGAGATCTATTTATTCACAGCTTTTAACCCTGAGGAAGTAACTTCTCATGGAGCAAGAGTAATGCAAAAGCAAGAGGAACTTCACAGTTATTTTTAGGAAAAGATAGTGTTTATCCCAGCAAAACTAAAAAAAGTTGTTGAGACATTACAAACTTGAAACCTAGACAGTTGTGGTTTTGCTTTTCTGTAATTATTTTAAAGTGAAGGGATTTCTTTAAATGTGTACTCTATAGTCCTGTCAGCTTGAGCAGTCCTCCACATACATTTTTATTTGTAAGCAAATTAGTATTTTCCTATGTGTTATATGAAAAAAAAAAGAAACCACTAAAAAGCTGGAAATCAATAATACCAGAAAAGAAGTAAACCTGATAAAGTGCTTTCAAATGCASATTTTGAGCACTTTCACAAATAAAAAAGTCATATTGAACAAATGCACAGATCAGCATAATAATAAATAAATAGTGTTGTGACAGACTGGATGATTCAGGAGAAAGCAGAGAAGGGTGTAGAGATGCCATTAAAAAATCCATCAAGATGGAAAGGGATAAAACCAGCCTTGCCTGCCTTGGAAAACTCCTGTCCAAGGAAAACTGAACAAAAAAATGACAGGGACACTCAACTGGAACAAATTGCTCAGTTCAYTTTGGTTAAACTCCTGTTAAAGATCCTTTGGCAGAGTTCTGGTGACAATTGTGGCAGTGGCCAAGTGCTCTGACCTGGGGATAGAAGTGGTTTTTTAGAATGATGATGATTRAAAAAATGATAGAAGCATTTTTTAAATGCTGCTGTGGGGGGAGGAAAGAGGAGGATTAAGGGAAGTTTTGGTGGCAGTTGCATCCATAGATAGAATTGGGAGAGCCAAATTGCAGGAATGAGTTAATTTGGCAGGAAGTTTTGCACAGTTTAGGAGCTGCTATTCAGACTGGGTTACTTCTATACAGAAATCTTTCAGTGGTCTAATTTAAAATCCACTAAAACAGCAAAAAGCTGAAAATACAAGCTAATCCTTAGAAAGGTGACTGGCAATAGATCTGACAGAATGTTTAGTTTGTTCATCACTTGCTATTTCAAAATTATGGGAATTAAAAGGCTGACAAGCTTCTATTACAAAGATTGAAAACCCAACCAGCACATGTTGTGCAGTCAGGTTGTAGGAGGTTCTGTGCCAAAAAAACTGGGTAAACAAGAGTGAAGTGGCCATTTCTGGAAGCAGAGTGATGAAAAGGCAGCACATGAGTTTGTTTGAACTGTGCCTTTGCTGTGTTTTGGGGCTTCCCCACCATTTGTGTTGTGAAATTCATTGCAAGAGTGGAACACTGCTCCAGTGGTTATTTGAAGTTAATGTTTAGAAACATAATGCAAGATACAGCATCTTTGGGACCAAAAAATGTTTATTGTGGAATTGGGCCACTTTGCTAAAGGAGACTCTTCAGCAGCTATTTCATTATGTAAGGTATTAAAGATTGTATTAAATTTTCACCTTTTCACTATAAACACTGGACCTAACATAGAAAAACTACTACTGAACTGAAAAGTATTATTTTCAATAAGCAGACAACTGATTAGTATACAATATAGTAAGCTATGAGGATTTTTTTTTTTTATTCCTTGCCCTTCTTGTCCAGTTTTTCAAATCCAAAATGGAGTGTGGAAGATAGAAGCACTTTTGAAATAAAAATTTAACTAAGTCCTTGAAGAAGAAAAGACACATTTGTCATAAAGAGGTTCTCCATTAATGCCATAAATGTATCTTCATGAGAAGTTAAAATTAAGATCCTATAGGTAACCTATTATAAATCTCATTTTACAATATGAAGGCTCTGATGTTGTTTTCTGAGTACACAAGTTTGCATATGAGAGAAGAGAGTCCTTGAAATCATAATAGCAAAGAGAGGGTTGTCCTGTGATAATCTGGAGGCCATTGCTGCAAGGAGTTTTATTTTAATTTCCTAATGGAACAAATCTTTATTGAGAGCATCTGTTTATTTGCCTTATTTCCCTTAATTTTATTGAACCCTCTTCGTGAAAGCAGCAAGAGYTCACAAATGAGTAGAGGTCTTGAATACATTTATAGGAACATAATAGTCCTTTTAAATTGAAAACTGAATAGAGGAATGTGATACAAATTCGTGCTCCTAACTGAATTAAATCTCAGTTTTGAGAGGCAACAGGCAGGTGTTTAGAAGGCACTAATGGTGCAAATCCATGGTTCTCTGAGCTTCATTAATTCTGATGCTCATGGAAGAATTATTAGACTCCTTTGGATGCCCCATTCTTCATACAAAGATGAGATAATTTAATAACACMGAGTTATACATAGAAGTTTCACATATTTTTAGGCAGACAAAACAATTCTTTTTTTTTTTTCACTCACCTTATGTCATCTTTGTCAAAATAAAATGAGGAGCGAAAATGAGGAAGTTTATCTTCCTGGTTTCTCATTGAGGATAAAAATAAATAGGAGTTCTGGAGTAATTTTGTTACAATGAGGAAGGTTTCATTTCCCCTTGTAACTGAAATACAGTTGTACAAGTAAAGAAAAAAGAGACAAATAAAATATGAAATTTGGGTTTCTGTGGGTTTAGTGACAGCTCACACCTAACTGCTCTGCTCATGGCATCCTTACCTGGCATGGGCTGACTCTCCAAGGAAAATGCTTTGGAGAAGCTTGTTTGGATTTTAGCAATCAAGCTGTGGACAAGGAGGATTAATGACAGAGAAATAATACAGAATCATGGRGCAKAAGGARTTTAAAGAGRGTGACAGCAGAGCTGAGGTTKGAARGCACCTCTGGGATTGGTCTGGATCAGCCCAGGATTATGTTCACATTGAAACAATTCAGTTTTCTTAAAAAAATTTACTTGGGCAATYGTGCTGTCAGTCCTTTATTTCTCACTTTCGTAGCACAGTAGTCATTTAAAACAAAAGATATAAATATGTAGTATATATAGTATATTAGTATTATATATATGTAATATAATCTTTAATATAAAAATTAAAGTGGTAAGAAATCTGAATGTGTGAAGCGTAACTAAGGGGTAAATACAGCCCTGGAAATAAGGATGGATATAAGAGTAGAAGAAAAAAAAATGGACATGTATTCAAAATGGGATGATAACAGTGATGGCTCTTCTAAAGAGGCTGTTCCTGTATTATTTGAAATCAGCAGAGAATGAGGAGGAGAGAAGGCAGATGATAAATGATTCATTTGTTTGCCTCCTCCTTGAGATTCCTTTCTTTGCCAGCTCGAGTTAACAGATGTCTTAAAGACTACGAATTCACAGGAAAATAACACCAGACAATGGGCAGCCAAGACTGTATTCTGATAGTCTAAATATTTTGTTCCTCMTATTTTATCAGCTATTGATTCTGAAAATCTAGAAAAGCTTTTACATTATGGAATGACTTTGCTCACAAACACTTGGGTTCAATGAGCCTTTCAATATTTGAATTTTAATCTGTTCTGTTCATTGTGACCCAGCCTTTGGTTCCAGGCAGATCAGCCTGATGTCAAATATCAAAGTCTTTTTTGCAGAACTTTGTGATCWTTGGTGAGAATGAATTTCAAAGGATCCTCTTTAATGAAAAAAGGAAATTTTACAGGGTTAATTGAGAGCAGCCTGTGTTTTCAGCTTCAGTAGGGAAGCATTTCTCTGCAGTCACTATTCACTAGGTCTGATTCTTGCCTTAATATGTTAATCCTGTTAGGGATCAGGAAATTCCACCCTCAGGTCTGTACTTTGGGAATACTGAGAYTTGTTGCAACAAAACTTTTGCAACCCAAAGCAAACACAACTGTGTATTCAGCATTTAAATAAATATGTAAATATGCATTTAAAGGACCAGAAACAGAACAAGATGTGAAGTAATTATTCTGACTCAAAAGGGATTATTGAWATACTCCCTCTTTAAGAAAAAGGTGAGATACATTGGTGGATATTTTATCATTTGTGTGGATCTCTGAATTGAAGTGAAAGCTGAAGGACTGACAGCTCTGAAATTGCTGCCAATACTCTGTACTGTAATTTTGCCTTGAAAGGGCAGTTTTTAATAATGACACAGACACAGTTAAGGGGATAAAAAGGGTTTTACCTCGGGATTTGGGATCCCAGGTGCACAACTTGATGGCAGAATGCACCCCCGTGTACAGCACAGATACAAGTTTTATAGGTTTCAGGAATTAGCAAATCTATCTAGGATTCCCCAATAAGATACAAGTTTTATAGGTTTCAGGAATTAGCATATCTATCTAGGATTCCCCAATAAGATACAAGTTTTATAGGTTTCAGGAATTAGCATTTCTATCTAGGATTCCCCAATAAGATACAAGTTTTATAGGTTTCAGGAATTAGCAAATCCATCTAGGATTCCCCAATAAGAAACTTCACAAATGCAGTGATGTCCCCTATTCTAATGAATCCCCCCAGATGAGGCAGAGCTCAGTTTACACAAGATGTTCTGGACAGAAGGCTTCACCCAAGGCTGAGCTCAGGTTTAAGCTTCACCCAAGGCTGGAGCTCGGGTTTAAGCTTCACCCAAGGCTGAGCTCGGGTTTAAGCTTCACCCAAGGCTGAGCTCGGGTTTAAGCTTCACCCAAGGCTGAGCTCGGGTTTAAGATAGCACAGGGCACACTGAGCCCTTCCTCAGGATGTTTGGTCTCTCTGCCCAGCAGAACTCCTAAACTGAGCTGGAATATCAGGAATTACAAACATGGGGGCTAAGGGGTACAGGGGATGCACAGAGGGTACAGAAAGTGTAAAAAGGAAAAGCAAAAATCATCAGGCATCAGTAAAAGCCCCGAGGGACAGCGTTTGTGCTCTTCTGCAGCAAAGGAATGGCCATAAAATGCTGAATTTTGCACTGCAGTGAGATGGACTCTCTGTTGGACTCTCTGTCTCTGCCTTCCTCTGTTTCCTCACACAAATTTGGCTTTGTTCACGAAGCTCTGTGCAGTTCAGAGGTCTTTTCCATGCACACATATCCATTGCAAATTGATTTGAAGAGCGTGTTTACCCTCCCAGTGAAGGTCATCAAATCTGGGATTCCACTCCGGGTTAAACTTCATCTGTTGGAAAAGAATATGGAGCAGTGCTGTGTTTGCTTTAGCAGAGTCATATCCTACCTCAGTGCGCTCTTTTTTGAGAATAAAAGCTATCTTTGTCTTACAAAAGGGTGTTTTAATTGCAGTTTTAGTGCAGGTTTCAGCTCTCTTAGTGGGTTGTGAGATACTGAAAATCTGTGAGTGCTACAAAATAGTAAAACAAGGTAAGTGATCTAAGGGTGGAAAAGAAATGGAATTTACTCAAAAAAAAKAAAAAGAGTGACTTAAGCAATAAGTTACTTAAAGGGCTATTTCTGGAAATTAAAAGTATGAATCATCTCAGATGCAACGAAGTTATCAGATATTTTGCTTGCTTCATCATCTGCCTTCTTAAAGGCAAAAGATAGTGAATTACTCAAAGCTTTAAAATATTTATATCAACCTTTCCTTGCAGCATAAAGATATCAAGTGTCTTTTATGAGGTGCTTGATTGAAAATTAAAATTTTGTCATAGTCATAGATTTTTTTTTTATTTTTTATTTTTTATTTTTTATTTTTTATTTTTTATTTTTTTTTTAAATCTGAGGTGTTGCTAGCTCCTTAAATAAAGTTTTCTGTATTACTGTATTTCCTTACTCATTGGATCTCAATAATCTAAGCAGTACATTATGAGAACAGCCAGGGTTCATATGAGTTCCCAGATTTTTGTGGAGGTATCTGGACTGATATGAGTAGATGATTTAATATTTACAGATGRCTGTATCAGGATATGGTGTAACTCCCAGCAGCTTGGTAAACATACACAATAATTCCAGCCCTGAGGATAAATATGAGCATTAGGCTGGAATTGGAGCTGTCTGTGGCTGAGCTGTGCTGTGGGAAATAAATAAAGGAATAAAGGCATGACCAAGAGTGGCTGGGAAAAATCACCTGAAATTCCTTGATCATTCAAGGGCTGCCACTGGAAACTGCATATTCCTGTTTCCCTTCTCCAAGAAGCATCACAGATCARTCAGAAAAATCTGATCAATCTCTGATCTTTTTAAAGCAAGATTTTAGTGGGTATTTGTAGCTGAAGTAGTGACAAATGGCACGTGATAAAAGGGCTATTGCATTTTGTGTGATAAATATGAAAGGCTTTAAAGTCATGAATGATCAGTGAGATGGCAGCAAGGTTTTTAGAAAAGTTTTTTTGTGCATAGTGCTTAAATGAAAACATTCTTGAGTGTTCTTTCAAATGGATAGAATTGGAGAATTATGCATATCTGTGAGCTGGAAAATAACATTAAACCTACAACTGTTTTATCCTACTGTCTCAATCTGTATGTTGAATAATATTAATACAGGAACATGCATTAATATTGAATAATATTAATACAGGAACATGTATTAATATTGAATAATATTAATACAGGAACATGTATTAATACAGAACAGGAAATATGTTACTGGAAATGTAGGTAATAACTGTAAATCTTGTGGATCATAAAGCAGCAGGAGTATATTACAAGAAATTGTGTGCATTTRTTTTTTCATACTTTAATAATGGTTGTTTTTAGTTATGGAGAAGAAGTTACAGGAGAATGTTTTTTTTTTTTATTGCTGTTTTTAAGCAGTGTGATTGATATGTGTATCACTCAAACTCACCCCCATAAACAGAGTGGATCTGCAAAACACATCCAAGCATCCTTGTCGTTCTAAATTGCTTTATTTCATTATTGTAAAGACAAAAATTCATCCCTGAAGGATTTAAGGGGCTTTTTGGACAGGCAGGGAAACTTAAGAATAATTAAGGAAGTGATGAGAAAAGAACTGGGCAAAAGAGAGGGGTGTTGTGTGGTTGTGRAAAAGTGTTTGGATTGAGCTCTTTGGGGCTGTTGTTGGGTCATTGGGGACCAATATCTTTCCTTGACATTGTAAGATGCTCCATGATTTTGATTTTTCCTGTTTTTGCTGGATACAA
>NW_026624281.1:15667-22062 GCF_030028575.1 Malurus melanocephalus
TATATTAAAAAACTAAATTGCTGGCAGCCTTCTTACCATGAGCCATCACTCTTAATATTTCATTAGTGTAGTAAAAATGAATGCTTATAAATGCCAYAGAGACTTGTTTAACTGATGAGAACAACTAAAAATACATGGGAAAATTGCTGTGGCATTCAGAGTTTCTCAAAAAACTAAAGATGCTGCAGAGCTGGCAAGATGCAGGTATTGCAAATTGATATTTCCAACCTTTCCTGGGGTGACTTTTTGTCCCCTTGTATATATATACATGTATTTGTAGGCTGGAGATTTGCCAAAACAGCCTTTTAGGTTTTTTTTTAATTTTTTTTTTCCCCATTTGTTGCTCAATATTGGAGGATAATCTGATATCCTCCTGATACAGAATATTTATCCTCCACTTGTGGAGGGAACTTTCCTGTGTGGATTCCATGCTAATGTTAATTTTTTGAAATTGTGAGACAAAAAATGTTAATTTTCACTTTCAGTACTGAGATATCTTTCTGCTCAGCCATCATAGAGCTAATGGTGCATTTCCCATTATCTCCTGGATTCCTGTTGTTAGCTCCCAAAATTTAGGATTTGTCTGGGCTTGTATTTCAAAGCACATTTTATGTGGTTTCTTAGGCTTTAGGAGCACTGCTGAACTGGAAAATGCACTGCTCGGGGATGTGTTAATAATTTTTGTTTAATTTTGTTTCCTTTAATGGCAAAACGAACAGATTGTACAGATATTCCAGAGGAAAACAAGATTAAAAGATTAAAGATTCTAGATTAAAAGAAGATTCTAGATTAAAACAAGATTCTAGATTAAGAATTTGACCGATGTCTTGAGTGCCAAGTATGAAAAAGTTTTGGTTTTTGTTCAGTGTCATTGATTTATTGCATGTGTTCATTGTGTAATAGCTCTCATGAGTGCAGCAAGCAGAAAACTGCTTTTTTTGCAGTATTTTTTGCATCTTTTCAGCATTTCTTGAGGCATTTGTTGAATGGATGTTGTCACCTGTTGGAGTGAAAAGAAAATGTTGACMATGGTGGTGACAATTTTTCATCCTTGTTTGATCTAATAGAGGTCAGAGTAAAACCTGAAGTGCAGTGTCATTACAGAGATTGAAAACCCATCAAAAAAGCATGGATATTCTGGTATCTAAAATTAAAGTAGCAGAGCTGTTAGCAGTCTTTAAGAAAAAGTTCTACTTTTTAAAGCTGTTTGTGAATTTTGTTCTTTAGTTAAATTGGCCAGAAGTCAGTTTTAAGACTGGTAATATTAAGTGAATACTTTCAGAGATAACCGTGTAGGAATCCGTGTGGTTTAATCTAAGTGCCTTTATTTTTGGAGAGGAGAACATAACAAAAACTAAATATTCTCAGTGGTTTTTCAATTTACAGCTATTTGCTTTCATTTACTCTATGTTGAAGTGCTGTTGTGCATTGGCCATTTAAGCTGTGTGAATTATGGGATGGGACATAAGRGAAGGGGAAAAGATGCAGCTCATGTTTGGTTTTGGTTTATTCAAATGTTTTCTCTAGAGTGGAATACAAAAAAGCAGCAAAGTCCCAAGTAGTTGGCCACTATCTGAAAACTTAGCTAAGGGGATAATATTTTTAGAATTATCCCATAATAACATGAGATGTRTGCAATGAGAATGGAAAGAGAAAAGGCCCGTTTGGACCATTTGAAAAATCTTGTCGTGTTGCTGTTCTTGAGTTTTTAAACTTGATCTCTAATCCAAGAAAGAATATTTCAAGTTTGTATATACTTTCTTGTTCTTTAGAAAAGCTTTAGTTGCTACAGGTATGGGTGATTTGGGAAAAGCTGGTGGCTGCTGTCTAAAAACCCCTTTGCTGCTGAGAAATATTTTTGCATTTCTGGAAAAAGGTGGGAAGCTGAGCATGCTTTTCCTGTATTTACTGAGTTCCTGCTCCTAAAGTACAGTTTAAAAAGCCTGTTTGAAACCCTGTCCCCAAGCTCCAATTTATATCTTGTGATGGAGTGTTTCACTCTAATGCTCATCCAAAATAAAAACTTACATGATGAAGTTTAATAGATCCAGGCACTAGAACTAGTAGATTTAATGAACTCCTTTTCAGTTCTGCATGTGGTCGAAATATGTCATTTAATATGTAGTTTAATATGTAGTTTAATATGTAGTTTAATAGTGTTAAATATGTAATTTAATAGTGAATTTTCCACTTTCTTTCTGAAAGATAGATTACAAAGTATGTAGCCCATCTGCCAAGTCCCAGGGTTCCCATTAGAGTTTGGAGCTGCTTTGTCTAATTTGCTGCTGMTGATTTAAATGCATTCTTGATGAAGTTTCTACTCCATTTACRTGCATTGAAAAACTTTCAGATKAAGAAAGAAAAAAAATTYGKCAGGGWAKGGTTAAACTGTGGAATTGTCTTTTGAGTTTATTTACAGTTATTTATCTAATGTTTCCTTCTGCTTTGGGTTAGGCTTAAGTGATGATCTCAGCCTCACTAATATTGCAGTTCTGTGTCACACGCACAAGCCTGGCTCCAGCTGGGCCATATGGAATTCACTTCTTACTTAATTTATGATTTTCTCCTCAAAGCTTTTGACCACTTTGCTGCTATGTTATTGCTGGAAGTTGCTTCAATTAATTACTGCTGTTATGCAAAAGACTTCTGCCCAATAAAAGGCCTGACTACTGCTGCGTGGTTTTTAACAAAAGAATAAATTAATGGAACAATGAGGCTCGCTGTTATTCTGACAGTGGTGTCTTCCATGTTTTCAGGTTCCTCACAGATAAATCTTGGCCACAAAATTCTGAGCAGCAGCCATTTGGCTGAAGTTTGGAAATGTTGCTGTGGAGTGTAGCAAGAGCAAACACTCGTGGGTACCACACTCAGAAATTTGTTGTAGCAGCGATGCCTCATTGCATTGGAATAATTGTATTTAATGGAATAATTGGAATAATTGTATTTAATGGAATCTCTGCCATTTGGCTGCACATGTCAAAGCAGGCAATTCCCAGTTCATCCACATGTAGAAAAACAGCAGCTTTCCATAACCCATTTGAGAGTGCTCAGAAATTCCATCTCCCCTCAYCTCCTTCACTTTATGTTGCTCTTCTCTGGTTTATTGATGTCACAAATTCAAACCAGACCAAAAAAACCCAACCTAAACACCCCCCTCCCACAAACACACACTCACCCCAATATATATTTCCCCACCAATATATATTTCCTCCCCAATATTCCCACCCAGGTTAATTCTGTTTCCACCCAGGTTAATTCTATTTTCTGCTAAATGGGGAAGAAACCTCAGCAGATTTTTCTTGTCATCCATCCAAAACAAATTTACCTTTTAACAGCACGTGGATGATGGGAGAGTTGGAATTGTCGTGTCAGATCCCAGAATTACACTGCCAAAGCCCTCCAGGAAAAGAAGGAAATTGGAACTTGAAAGTTTTGGTGCCTTCTAAAATCTGAACCGTATTTTTTTCCAGTGGGTGGGTATAAGAGGATGGAGTCCTTGTATTATGGAAGAATCCACATTAGAAATGAGTATGACTAAGACTTTATCTGAAGTCTTATAAAACTATCTTCAATGTAATTAAAGCAATTAAAAAAGTTAATATTTTTTATGCTATTTGCTTTTTATTAGGTAGCTTTCTCAAAAGCATCTACTGAGGGCAGTGGTTTTAGGAATTTTTCTCTGCAGGAAGTTTGCCCTTCTGTCTTTTTTCTTAGCATTTTGATAGACACAATTGTCATGGATAACTCATATTTGTTTTTCCCTATTGTGAAGAGATTGTTTAAAACAAAGGGCAGAAAACTCACTTTAGAGTGCTCCCCTTAAAATTGTCTCAAACAAGACAAAACCCAATGATTTATAAAAACAGAAAGGTGATACAATAACCATCTAGGTTGGCTGTCCAAAGCACATCTACCATTAAAATCACTGACGTGCACCCTAAATGTGTGTAAATCATCTTTTAGTTCTGCAATGCTTGCTTTTTGTCTTTTTCCACATTGAATTTAGAGCTGGGTTTTGGCTGAATCATCACAGCAGACACTGCACTGGACCAGTTCCTCCCAGTTCCAGACACAGCTTTGAAAACTGGGAGGATCAAATCAAACTGAGACTGATGGGCAGATGATGCCATGGGCAGGAAAATCTGAAATAGAAGACAGGAAATTTCTTTAGTTTGTCATTTTTCTCCTAATAGAGTGACAGGGCTGGCTCCAAAGGCATTGCCAGCAAAAAAAACAAAATAGAAAATAGGCTCTACAGAAACCATAGAACCCACTCACACATGAACACATTTACATAAACATCTGTTTCATGACAGAGCCTTTATGTTTAAAAAAAAAAAGTAGTTTGGATTTGAAAATTCCAGTTAACTTTGAAATWCTTTGAAGTTTACTTCCTATCTATTTTGCTGCTGTGGTTTTCATCTAATCAGGAGTTATCAGTTTGTGACTTTTCCTGGGTCTGACAGCAGCATTTAAATGCCAATGGGATTTTTTGTGTAGCTTTTCCTCAGATTTTGATTCCCCTTCAAAGGTAATGCCAATAAGTTGTTGTTGCCTCTTTTTTTGGATTTCTTGCTAAGGCCAGAGGAACATTTATATTTATGGAAATGATGTTCTCTCTTGAATGTTTACAGCTGGAGAAAAACCCCTTTGTGGTCTCCTCTGTCAGAGGCAACACCACCATTTTAAGGATCTGATCAAATAAATCAGTTTTGTGCCCTCAAAGAGTTATTTTTTTGCTTATTTGTTTCAAACTTCTAAATACAAATTAATTCCTTTGTCCATTTGACATAACTTTAGACCTTTTAAAGTCTGTTCTGGCCACACCAATAAAAAAAGGGCTGTTTTGAAGAGTTCTTCACACAGCTCATGTTTTTTTTATTTTTCATTAGAGAGAACATTAATTGGTGCATAGAATCAATGTTTCTAGCTTGGTACCCTTCACTTTGGTATTTCTTTAGAGAAAAATTTGGAAGGCGAGGAAGAGCAGTGAGACAACCATGAGATTAATGGAGATGAATACAAACCTTCACTGGATTTCTGTAGATTAATAAAATTAATTTATGGATTGGGAAAGGGAGGGATTCATATTATTAACATCCAGAATTGTGTTTATTTCTTACTCTCAAAAATATTCTCCAGAATCACACGACTGGAGAATATTTTATTATATTTATTTTAATATATTATTTATTTATTATAAATAAATAATATTTATTATTAAATAGGATGACAATTGCCATYTGTCACATCAGTTGCTGCTTGATGTTGGAAATCAGAGTGGAAATGTTATTTTTAGGGGAAATAGGCAGCCTCTCCTGCACAATGAAAGGAGCACTGAATATAGAAGGTGTTTATTTTATTTAAGTTATTTGCAATGCAGCTGTGGAAAGTTTAGGACCATTTCAGTTTAGATGGTGMAGAATGAGCATCTGTAGGCAGAAAAAAGAGCCAATTTGAGTGAGTTTGGCTACATTGATTAAGGTAATAATTTAAACAATCAAAAAGCTATCACTCATGCCAGATTGCAGTGGCTGTGGAAAAAAAAAAGCTAAAATCAGTGGATTCTTTTCTACCTTCTTTTTTTAGTTTCAATTCATAGACTAGAAAAAAAAAAATCTGTAACTCTTTTTATTGCTCTYCACCCTAGAGCAGGATTATCAAGAAATGTTGCAGAACAAATAGACTCACCATAAAATCTATTTCTGTAATTTAATTTCAGATTAAGACCGTGCTTGGAAATTGTTCACACATGATTTTGGTGTGTGTGGAGCATGTTTAACAGTTAAGAGCAATAGAGAAAGTACATTTATTTGTGTAGAGTATATGTTTGTGTGCATACTGTATATAAATTATTTGAAATAGCATGGTTTATATCCTTCTAGAGATGAGAAAATAGCCACAAAGCTTTGGATCCCTTCCCCATCCCTTCATTTCTGGATTTGCCTACACCAATAATTAGAGTATTAATCACAGCAAACCTTTCCAAGATCTTTTGGGTGAAATTTGTCCATCTTAGGAAGCCCAATTTGGCTCTTTCTGTAATTTGACTCTAAGCACATAGACTAAT
Source organism: Malurus melanocephalus (assembly GCF_030028575.1). Classification (NCBI taxonomy): domain Eukaryota; kingdom Metazoa; phylum Chordata; class Aves; order Passeriformes; family Maluridae; genus Malurus; species Malurus melanocephalus. The sequence continues at coordinate 21,738 of NW_026624281.1, forward strand.
TATTGCAAACACTCAGATTCTGGTAACAATGCTCAAAGAATAATATTTTGTCATTAATAATTTCCCCAGCTTGTGTTTTTGCCATGGAATTTTATTTCCATTTGACCATTTCCCTGTTTCCTTCATTCCCCTCAGGAGAAAGAAGCAGAAGAAGGAGATGTCAGGTGGCTTTCAGTTATATGCCTCAAAATGAAGATGAATTGGAATTAAAAGTTGGTGACATCATTGAAGTTGTGGGAGAGGTGAGCACATYTTTAATTGGATATTCACACATGAATTTCTGACAGCTTTTGTGCATTCTAAATTCCTCAGAATATCATTTAAA
>NW_026624281.1:23137-25565 GCF_030028575.1 Malurus melanocephalus
ATATATATTTAATATATAATTTATAATTTAATATATAATATATAATGAATATATATACTTATATATACATATATATGTCTTATTTATATATATATGTCTTATTTATATATATATGTATTTTTTATGTCTTATTTATATATATATATGTATTATTTTTTTATATATATATATAAAGAGTTGCAGTTTGTATTATTTATTTGTAGGATTTTTTCTCTGCTATGACTCAGCAGTCAGTAATACAACATTTAGTTTCTTGTCAAGGATATATAAATAATTACTTTTTCTTGCATCTATCACTTAAGCAATCAGTATAAGARAAGAGTATAAATTCTCCTGTAACCTATATGGCATCCAGCATTTTTTATAAGATTAAATTCTCCCATCTGAAGGTAAGAAGCTCAGTGCTCAGTGGTTTTCTGTAACACATCAGCTCTGTACATCTTTTTTCCTCTGCAATCAGACATGAACTCAATTTATTCTGTCTGGGAGCAGTTTTATAATGGGGGAATTAAAGATTATGAGAGCATATTTTAAATATATTATAAACCCCATATTAAATTGAGTTTCATGGCATCACATGCACTCTGCAGTGCTCAATATGAAGTGTATTTGACCTCACATGACCACACAAATATGACTTTAAAGTTTTAAATCTGTGTCTTTCAAGAGTGAATTGATGAGATAAAACCCTTTTCTAGTATCCAACAAATTAAACCTACTGAATGAATTATGTGATTAAATAATTTAGATGAGACACCAGGCTTCTCTTATGAAATGTATCCCTTGTCTTTTCTTAAATTTGRAAAACTTAATTACACATCCTTGATTTATTTATACCCAAAAGAGACTGAAAATGTTTGCATTAAAATTGAAAAACGTAGAACTATCCAAGTGGAACTTTTCATGTGTGTGCTTACAGTTAAGGGTATGGTTTTGGATTGCTCTTTTGGGTGAAAGTAGATTAACTGTTGAAATGGGGAAAATAGGGATTAAAATTCTCAGGAAATAGTGTTGTGGAAACTAAAAATGGAAAATTCTTTTCCATTTTTGTTGGCACCAAGCAGTTAATGTGGAATATTTGTTGTAAGTTCCTCTTCTGCTCTTATCCTGATAGTGTTAATTCCTCAAAAAAGTAGAGCAGAGTGTTTCTTTTGAAACAGGAACTTTATTTGATGGATAAAATTGCTCCAATGAATGTTCTGATTTAATTATTTACCCTTCTGCTTGTAGGGAGTCACTGCATTGAAATAGAATTCACAGCATTGTCATTATACAATGCTTCTTATTTCAAATGATAAATATTTTATGTGAATGACTTATTCTTTAGAAAATATGGCTTTCTCAGTTGTGAAGTTGATGGTTTTTTTTTTTGCCAAAATCCTGCTGTACACTGATAAAAATCCCCAGAGAACCAGCAAAAGCCTTCCCACCTCAGAATAACAACTGGAGACAATTCTGTTTATCATTACTCATAATTAAAAACTTTATTTACAGCATTTCAGTGCAATTGGAACATTAATACTCATTYACTTTCCATTTCCAGTTGCTCCTTTCTCTTCCCCCATCTTTTTATTCATGCATTGAAGTTCTCAGATTCCCACAGATAATGTTTGATTGTATCTTCCTAAGAAAGTTGCAGCAGTAGAATTCATTGGTTTAATTGTGTTAATTTTTTTAGATTTCTGTGGATTTCTGTTTAGTTGAAAATAAATCAATTCCTAACTGAGTTTTGACAAACTGAAACTGGTGTTATTTGGGTCAGAATGCTGCCATGTGGGTTTTGAGCAAAAAAAAATTGTTTAAATGTTGCTTGTGGTTGAAGAACTGATTAAACTTTAAACTTTAACAATAAACTGATTAAACTTTAAACTTTAAACAATATCTTATCCAATAGATTGGATAAGATACATTGGAGAGGGTTTTTATGCCTTTAGATAAATTGGGAAATTCCTGTTGTGGCAGAGGTGGATTGAAACAAAAGCAAATAAAAGTTTTGAATTTGTCACCAGAGGGAAATCCTTCGAAGCTCTATGTGTTCAGAATTCACAGTTCTTTCCTATTTGTCCTAAACAGTCAGAAATTAATTATAACAAATCAAACATTCAACACAATTGATAAAATGTTGTCACTCAAATCGGTTTCCATAACTACAGAGACACTGATACCCAGGAGACTTTAATTAACAGACTWAAATTAAAAGTGCATTTAAAACTAACAAGAGAAGCATTTTCATCATTGTTTCTGTTCACATTTATTGTGTGATTGATGGCTTTTTGCTTGTCATTTTTCTCMCTTATTAACTGGAACTCTAATTACAGTTGTTCCAAAATACAACTGTAACTAACTGTCTTTTTAAATGAGAAAATCTAAATTGCAATTATGTTTCACCCTTAGACTTTCATGGGATGGCAGATAATTAACCTGGAGC
>NW_026624281.1:26803-29376 GCF_030028575.1 Malurus melanocephalus
ATATTCCAGATATATTCCAGATATATTCCAGATATATTTTATATTCCAGATTCTGTTGCACCATCTTCTGTTGAGGTCATTTCCAAAATTTATTTTTCCATTGGCAGTGGATACGATTTGTTTTCTTTGGTTGCTCCACAGTTACAGGATGAAACTCTATTCCCAGTCTGCAATAGAATTATGATGTTTCCTGAAACTTTAAACTGCTATCATAATATATTCTCCTTTTTTTTTGTACTTTAAACATGGAAATTGGCTGATTTCAATAATTTTTTGTTGCTTTCTAAGCAGCTTGATGTCCTTTTGAGAAATTAATATTTGTGTGTCTGCAATGTCTCACTCATTTAATTTTCTTATTTTCCTGTCTGTCCATTTCAAAGGCACCTATTTTGAATATATTATTTATTATTTATATTATTATTTGTAAGTAAAATTAACTATGACAACCTTACATTTGGTGGATAGAATATTATGAATTGTAGAATTTCTTTTCCAGCCCAGGGCCATGGAGTGCTGAATGAAATCCTCCTCTTTTTAGGTTGTTTGGTTCAGCACATGAATGCTGAGCATAAATCAGGAGGTAAATGTATAAATCCTGAAAGCACTTTGTTTTAACAGCAAAGTAACAAATTTTATTGAGCTCGTGCCTCCAGATGGATTAACCCCCATGAATAATGGATTTTCATTTGTAAGGTGTTATTGGCTGTGAATTATTGCAACTTTTCCAACCATCAGTTCAGAACTAAATCCTGGAGGTGTTTTAATGTCTTTTATTGTGTGGATTCATCTCTGAATTGTGAGTTTTTAGGATTAAGGGTATGCAGCAGTAGCTGTAATGTTGAAAATACTCAAAGTTCGATACTTTCAATGAAAATTTCCTAATAAATCTGGAAAATTTCCTAATAAAACACTGGAGGCCTGGTGTGACCCCAATCTCTGATGTCTTGCTCACATCATTCTGCATTTTCTTGTGGAGAAAAAACCCTGGGTTTTGCTTTCGATTTTTTTTCTGAATTCGTAGATTTATTGACTATGACATGGTATTTTCAGACAATTATTTTTTCAGTCAGCTGGAAAACTTAAAATAAATTAACGAATGCTGTGAATATATTCATGTGCAGTTTAGATTTACCTTCCTGAAGGTCTTTTTATATGAATATTCCCATATATATGGGATTAAAAAAACATACATCAACACATCACATCAGGAGTGCTGATTTTAACGATAAGAAACATTTCAGACTGTATTCCCAGTCTGCAAGAGAAATATTACATCTGCCTGAAAGTTTAAACTGCTATCATAATATATTCTTTTTTTTTGTACTTTAAACGTGGAAATAGGCTGATTTCAATAATTTTTTTGTTGCTTTCTAAGCAGCTTAATGTCCTTTTGAGAAATTAATGTTTGTGTGTCTGCAATGTGTCACTNTTTATTATTTATATTATTATTTGTGAAATATATTATTTTATAATTTGTGAAATAATATATTTTATATTATTATTGGAGAAAACGGTGAAGTGTTACTCTGGAARAAGTAAGAAGTGAAAATTRCTTGAGGAAAAGATGGAACTGGACCATATTGGGCTCATTATTTGAGTCAAATAAGCAAAGATCTTGGGAGCTGTGTAAATCCTTTATTAATCTTCTGGCCAATCAGCTAATGCAGTTTTGGTTTAATGATTGATTTAACTCTAATCAATATAACCATCTGGCAATACTGCATTAGAAAAATTGAAATATGTTATAGCTCAAAAGAACCTTGGCCATTTTATGYATTTTCTCTATAACARTATATTTTTATATATAATATATATATAATATTTATATCATRTTGCCTTTAGAGATGTAATTTGTAGAATGTTGAGTGCTGTGTGTCATGCATTTTTAAGTTTTCCATATTGCTTTTTATCAATCTGGAGAGAAAAAAGCAAATATTACCTTTTAGAGAGTGATATTGTGATGTGAAAAATCTCTCCCTCGCTGTAGTGAGTGAGATGTTTGTGTTTTATCTTCTGGATAATAAAAAGATAATTAAAAAAACCCAGGAAAATTCCCAGAGATGGAATGCTGGAGCTCACCAATGCTGCTGATGCATTGGAGGGGAGCAAAACACTGAGATTAAATGAAAGTCTGGTCTGAACTGTTTTCAAGGGAAAACAAAAATTCAGCTCATGAGATCAAGAAATGGGGAGAGGGGAGAGCTGTAGTAAAATTATTCATAAGTTGAAAAAATTGCATGAATTCCTCTGTATTTTGGGGAAATATTTGGGTGTATTATTATGAATTTTCTTGTCTAAGGACTCGATTTTTTGCACAGATAAGTGAAAAGACTTTTCACAGACTTTTTTTCTATTGGAGTTAACTAGCTTCATTTAAAATGTGGGGTTGCTTTTTTAACTGTGAAGTGAACTTTCTCTTTTCATAACTGGGGGGAGCGAAAGAGGTGAATCAACCATTATTGGAGATGTGTCCCAGATTGATATTCTCCTCCCCTGTCAGATTTTTGGTGAAGGGACAGWGTCTGACAGATAAAAAACATTTATCTATCAAAGGTGTGTTTAGCTGATGCATA
>NW_026624281.1:30371-43222 GCF_030028575.1 Malurus melanocephalus
TTTGGTTAGGTATTGTCCCTCTCCTTCTGACACTGTCATTATTATGTATTTCAGCACCTCTTTGTAAATCCTGAGTCAAATATACATTGGTTTTTGTTTTCCAAAGGTTTCTTACATTAACATATTAATGGTGTAGCAGCATTCTTCATTTTTGAAATACAGAATTTCTAATTTTGATTGGGAAAGCAGGAATGTTTCTATTATATTAAGATACCTGATTTGGATTATCTGAGTAGCTCTTTTTGGTGTTTTTCTTTCGTCATTGATTACTTATGGAATTCAAACAGAATCTGCCAATCACATCCATCAAGCTGGTCTTGAATAGCCATGAAACACTGAAAATTTACTGATTGAGTGGATATCCATAAAACTGAAATGCAGAGACACCGTGTGCTCTTTGGTTGTTCTTTTATCCCTTTATTTTATCCCTTTATCCATGCTTCATGCTGCTGACATTTACAGATGGCTTCACACATTTCTCTTGTTTTCTCTTATAAATAAAAAAACAGAGATGCTCTGATTTGGAGCCTGTGCCATGTGCTTCTTATACCTGAAATTATTGTAAACTATTCAGAGCCATTRCTGTCATTTATTGAATGTATAGAATGGTACTCTGGAATTGGTGCATATGTAAAAAAAAACAAAAAAAAAAACCTTTTTTTTCTCTTGGTGCAGGTGGAAGAGGGCTGGTGGGAAGGAATACTTAATGGAAAAACTGGAATGTTCCCTTCCAACTTCATAAAGGAACTGTCTGATTGTGATGAGGTTGGAATAGCACAGGAAGAGCAAATAAAGTCAAGTAAGGCAAAAATTACTATTGTTGTTCTGTTTGTCTGTGTCTTTATGGTGGATAGGATGGACAGCACATTCTTATCTCTTGCTTGGAAGTGCTTTTGAATGCCATGATTTTAATTGAATGCCATGTTCTTAATTGAATGCCATGTTCTTAATTGAATGCCATGTTCTTAATTGATGCTGAAAAGGGTCAGATGAAGATGATTTGATGAGTTGCAACATTGTCAGCACTCTCTGAGCTTCAACAGACCAAGAGAGAAGGCAATGATCATTATTGCATTTGTATTTCCAAATTAATTACAAGGGATTTTTTGTCTTTAGGCGTGCAAAGTAACCAARCATCTGCAAAGTTTATTTAAAGTGGAGGGATGAAAGTGCCGTGCTTTCTGTGGATTTAAGGATTTCTAATTCTTGCTGTGGGACATGGGGCACTTTTTCCCTCCAGGTGCTGAGCATTCTCTGTCACCTCCGACCCCCAAAGGGAAAAATCCACAACTGGACATGGACTTTGTTCTCTCATTGACAGGGGGCCAGTCCTGYTGCAGGTGAAAAGCATGGTTGGTAATTAAATTTGCAATAGTTTAAACATGGTATGGGTTTATTTATAACTTCCTATTTTTATAATTTCCCTTGGAGAATAACCTGAACCATAACTGTGCTGTCATATGAAATGGAAAGTTGTTGCTCTTCATGATKTTGTGTTCTTCAAGCAGATACTGTTTTTTGTTTTCTAATTCAGTGATCAAATCTGAATCTTKAGAGAAAAGAAAGAAGTCGATTGTGTTTGCATTTTTCAGGCTAATTCCACAATCCTTGCCAAGGTTTTCCTGTTTTTAACAGTGCAGRTGTTCATTGCTGTGTAGTGTTCTGAGATCTCTGAACGTGCAGAAGTCAAAAGATTACCAAGATCTGTCAAGATCTGATTTCAGCTAAAATTTAGCAGTGCCTTTCTATCTGACTCTGTCACTAAGAGGTAGAAAATTATAATACTTTCTKCTTTTTCCTTATTTTTCCACTTAAGGCAAATTTGTCATTCTTGTTCCATACCACAGAAATAAAATCCTGAAAATTTTAAAGAACCCTAATTTTTAAAAAAATTTAAAAAAAAAAAAAAAATTAAAAAAACCCTAATTTTTGCAATGATGAAAATCTGTATTTTTTGTGATGCAGTACCTTTTCATGTGTGAATGGGTGCTGGTGACCCAGTGTCATATCTATCTTTAGAGCTGCTAAAGATAGTTACATGTAATATTCCAAATATTTTTAACTTCAAAATTTTAATGTGATAGGGAGGGGAAWAGGRCCTTAAGTGAAGGTGCACATTTCAYTGAGATTGCAAACTGCTTTCTATAACCTGTAAATGCTATCATGAATTATATTCATGATAAACACAGTGAACCTTGGTGTAATTAATTGTGTAGAGATAATTTCAGCTCTGGAGTCTGTAGTGTTTGGTACTAAATAAATGAAAAAGGTAGGTGATGCTGTTTGGGATGGAATACTCCATTTTTTTTTCTGTATGAATGAATGAATATTCCTTCCCCGGGTATTTTGGTAATATTATTTTATCAGAAGCTTCCTAAAAATGGCTTCTAACAAAAACACACAATAGAGTGTGCAAAAGCAGCCACAAAGCATCAGCTCTTGATGCCCATTTTGGCACATGCTTTGTTTAATTTGGGTTTTTGTGCTGGTTCTGAGTGGCAGAACCCAAACCTGTCACACTTGTATGTAGAATTTAGCATTAATACAAAGATTGGTTTTGTCCCTTTAAAGAAATGGAAGGTAACTGTAATTGGGAGATGGGTTTTCTTCTTTCTTGTGTTTAATTTAATTCTTTGGAGGTGCTTTGTGGCTGTCTGTGTGTTATTAGGAGCCATTAGGWACAATAAAAAACAGAGGAACACTGAACCTCCAGAGAGAGAGAGACAGTGATTCAAGGAATGTTGAAATTGTTACAGGGATTTTAATGCTTTTTTACTTTTTTCTTCAAGCAAAACAATCAATTTAAGATATGCATTCCTTTTGGAGAATTATGGGGCATATGTATCAATTCAGTTTTTTATGTATATGATTTTTGTTATTGATATAGTTATTGCTCTCTAATATGTGCTGCTTCATCAGTCTCTATTCATGCATTTGAAAATCTCCACAATGAGATTGCAAAAATTTCAACAAGTTGATACAACTGACTRGGAATGATAATCTCATTCCATGTTTAATCTAAAAACATAGTCAAATAAAAAAAAGAACAAGTCAGCCCTGGAAGATTTGGGCAGTAAATGCTCAAGGTAACATCTCATGTGTATTCATGCTCCTTCCTCCATGGATGACAAGATGTGACAGCACCTTAAATCTTTTTGTTTCTCTGCAAACTTTGAATACMTCTGTATCACAGGACTTTGCAAGGTGGAAACCTTGAATACAAATTGTAGATGATGAATTTGTGAGTGTGAGGGGTTGTACCACCCAAGGYTCTGGACAGCATTGAGATTTGGGGTTTATCTGCAATCTTCAGCAGCAGCCTTGAATTCTTCAGCCCCACTTGTAAAATGGAATGGATAAAGTAAAATTTGACAGATTTACTGTGAGACCTGGGAAAATAGCATGGGATATGTGGAGCAGGCTGATGAGTATTTTGAAGTTAGGAATTAAATTTAATGCCTTTGTTAAATTTAGTTAAAWTTGATTTTTAAATCACATTTTGCTTACCATCTATAAAGAGCATTTTGAAGGGCAAATGTAATTTTGTTGAACTCAAAGTGAAAGAAATACAGAAGAGAAAAATTACATAACTTGGGTTTTTAGGAATAAAGTTAATAAAAAAAAATATTTCTCTGCCCTTCTATTACAATCTACACCAGCCCCAGTGTGGAGAAAGTCGTTGTCTGATTTTATTGGTTTTGTTGTGTCCRTGTAAATTTTATGGCAGATCAGAGTAAATGAAGAAAAATTACCGTGGTTTCTTTTCATGCTCTGCCATGGTCTAATCTCAGAAGTTTGTTCAGAACAAAAATTTCCTTTTTTTGAAAATGCCTGGGGCTGGTTTTGGAAGTGCCAAGTACTTGTAAATCCTGACAGTGGGATTTAGGAAAGGCTCTTTATTTAYTAGGAAAGGGTTGGGACCTCCCCTCTGATGGGGAGTGCTCAGCAGACTGGAAAAAAAGATTGTTTCAAGATCAAAATATTTCAGGGGTTGTTAGTTGGATTTTAAAGTATTTGTCCCAGCTGTAAGGTGTCTGCCAAATTTCAAAGGCAGAAATKATCAGGTACTCTTAGAGTAAACAGCAGTTCCTTGTTCTTTAAAGCATCTCTTAAATAAAAATATTGCTTTTCTCTGGCCAGCTGTTACAGCATTATCATTTTATTACCATATTAGATACGTGGATTATAAGATTATTTTCTATATTTCTCAGAGATACAGTAATCATTTTAAGACTCTTTTCAATACCACTTCTGTTGAGAAGCAAAAAGTTTCCATGTAATCAAAAAAATTCCATTGGAAATAATCCCAATTGAACATTGAGGAGGTTATTTCAGAAAGCATTTAGTGAGTTTGACAGCATTGAAATGTGGCCTTTTTTTCATTTTGCTGTCTGTGGTGTGTTTTCTCAAGGTTCAGCTGTTTTGACTGTTTTTAGACCCTGTTAGTGATGGCTCTGAAAGGTCCTGGYTGCTGCAATTAAAACTGATGACAGAATCATCATCCAGGCAGAAAACCTTCTCTATTTTCAGTTCTTAAAACTTTGGGGTTCTATTGCTGTCTCTCTTCCTCTCCACAGTGTCATGAATCTTAGCTTGCCTTTCTTTGTTTGATGTTTAATAGCAGTCTTTTCATGGTATTATGTAAAACCTAAGTTTACAGATGTGGCTTTAGTTCCTCATTACATAAAAATAAGGCAATGAAAAGCTTTTGTTATTAAATAAATTGCAAAAACAAAGAATCTGCTTTGTATAATATATAAGTATAGTTTCCTATTGTCTGGAAGTCCAACAGAATGATATACAAAAGAAAATAACCTCATATATTTTTGATATCAAAATGGATGTGATTCTGTKTTGGGACAATTCACATATCCTGTCTATAAATTTTTTTATTTTTTGCTATAAAATTTTACCAAAGACATCAATTTTTGTGATGGTACACCTAGGGATGATTGGGAACAAGCTGGCATTAGTTTATTCTTGAGTTTGTCTGGGTTTTTAAACCTGACACACAAAACACCTCATCTGCCCATGCCTTTCCCTTCACTTGAATTTCATATCCTAAATACCAGAGCATGTGCTGTCTTACTAGCAATGAAAAAAATAAAGGGTTTTGTCATTAAAAAAAATTTATTTTAAATATCTGAGATGGGAGTTGGGATTTGGTTTTATTTGTTTTGCTGTATTCTGTTTTAATTTTAGAATTTTCCTTTTGTWAATGTCCATACCAAATCACACCTGATTAAGCTTTTCACCGTAAAAACCAAGTTATTCAGGTTTTTAGTATTCTATCCTTTCCACTAAGCACTATTTAAGACAAGTTCCCATGTCCAAAATAAATCTAAATCATCTTGGAAAGATGCAATATCCTGGTACATTAAAGAGATGTGGATATTTCAGTTTGGATGTTCAGCTGTGCTTGTTCAAGTGCAGTGCATCAGGAATGTTGAGCCACTGTCAGTACATCAYTGAAATAATAATATTTTTTCAGGATTTCCCTGTGCAAGGTTGCATAAAACACAAATAATTTTATTTGCAARTGTCACAACTTGATGGACAACAGACCAAACCTAGGAAAAATGCATTCTGTTGGACATTGTAAATAACAGCTTTAGCAAAATCATGAGATTCTATTATCTGACATTCATGCAGTAAGAATATTTTAACTTCATGTACAATTTGYTAATATTCTCATCATTTTGCTAATGAGGCTTTGAAATGTCAGTGCCTGAAAATACAGATTAAAACCTCTTCCTTTCCCTTCTTTTTACCATCATTCGATCTCTTTATCCCCACCCTGCCCCTTTGTCTTCTTTTTTTTTTTTTTTGTCTCTCCTTCTCTTGGCTGCTGTCAGGAAAATCTGCCTTTGAAGGGACAATTCTGTACAGAGTGGCACCGGCAAAGATTGACAGCTACAGACGTTATAACAGTGAGTGTGCTCCAAAAACCACCAAGAAATGGCTTCAGTGCTCTGAACCTGTTTGGTTTGTGTCCAATTTGATAATAATTGTGCCACTGCTGCTCACTCTCCTGTGTGCAAAGCTGAACTGCTCAGGGCAGTGAAAATCACMCACCTTCTGTGCATGTGAGTGTTCTGTGTCTGTACAATGTGTGGAATTGTGAGTTACACTCAGTGTTTGGGTGTAAACACCAAAATTTCAGCAGTGGATTGAAGTTAAACCATTCAATCCCAGCGTTTCTGCCACCCTAAACCAGCGCCTGTTGATGATCACCACAAATCTTCCAATTAAAAATGTGTCTGCTCTAAAAATAAARTTCCCATTGTGATTGTTGAGCTCATGAAATGTGCTTTGCTTTTCTTAAAGGATATTGTGGGGTTTTGTTTGTTCGAAATTTTCTTTTTTTGGTGATTTTAAAAGATTTATTTTTGATTGCATGCTCTTCATTTGGCTTCTGTCTTTGACAGTTATTACTCACAGCATTTTGGCTGATACAGTTTTCTGCCAAAGAGAGTAAAAGATAYAGAGCTATTTGCATTTCATATTCAGGTTTTTGGCTTCTGCTTTTTAAAAGAAGGGCACATCCTGCTTTTCATGTTCTTTTACTGCCCTGTCAATACAGAAAAAGAGAGGATGCTTACATCAGATGCAAGACAGAGGAAGCAAGGAAGACAGAAATCTGTCCTTCCACCTGTTTCCTGATGGAGAAATCCAGCAAAAAGAGTCCCATTTGGTGTGACTAAGTGCAAATTCAGTCCTGTCTTCCAGTGAGCAGGATGTTGTGCTTGCTTTGGCATCTGCTTTTGCTCCAGAGAGAAGCAGAATCTTTCTCTTGAGAAGATCCAATCTGTGCTTCCCTTCTTCCTCCTCTCTGGATGGGAGTGGTTGCTCTTYTCCCTCTGAGGATTTCTGTTCTGTGCATGTTGACAGCAAAGGATGAAGCAGTTGAAGTGGCATTATCCTATTCTGATATTTGCCCTTACACCTTTTTTTTTTTTCCTTTAACAAATCCGATCCTTTTTTGAACAAAAATCCTTGTGAACGTGTGCAGCAGTATTTCCTCACAGAAAATTATCTCCCTGTYTACCAGGATTAATTTTGCAGCTTTTCTCAAGCTCCAACCATGTGGCTGGTGGTCTTCAAATTTTTTGTGCTGCTTCTCACCTTAAAGTCTCCATGACTGCTTACAAATCACTCAAATTTCCTGCTTCTTGCAGAGTTTCACTGCTTCTTGCAGTGTCCTCTAATCCACCCATCTGATCAGCATAATWTGGATATATTCAGTTTATTTCCAGTGTGCTTGACTTTGGATTTTAAGATCAAGCTTCAAATCAGATGCAATGTCTGCCTTTGGAGCCTTTAATTTCCCAATCTTACCTTTCAAAGCTTTCTGCTCTCCATGCCCAGCCTGGTTTTCATTAAAAGTCAAATCACCTCTTCTTAAGTCATTTAAGGTGAGCATAACTGAAATGAGGAAGAATTCCTTTAAAGACCCTTTCCAGCCTTTCCTAGAGCTCTGCATTTAGTTCTTCTTGTTAATCATGCTCGTGCCATGTCACAGAAAAGAAATTGCTTCAAACTGATTTTGGAGTGCAGGATTGGAAAGTTTGATAACAGCTGTGAGAAGACAGCTCAGTGCAGTTTTGTCTCATTGTTCCAGGCAAACGCCCATCTGAGCTTGGTTTTTAAAGCTGATTAAAGATTAAAGGTGGTTTGATATCACCTCCCTTGGCATTTGGTTGAGAGTGGAAGGTTTTTTCATGCTGCAGAGGTGTGTTACTGTCTCCATAAAGCAGTATCTCAGAAGGTGGAATATCCTACACTTAGGGCCTGTTTGTTCYTTCTGGGTTGGAACTGGGACAAAACACAAAATCAGCTCATCTGGGGAAGATTTAAACARTCAARAGTTTGCCCTTTGTTGCTCTTCCTRAACTCACMCACAAAAAGGAGGGTTCCTCATTCCTCCTGCTCCATCTACTGACAGCTCACTTCCTACAAGTTTACTCCTGGTGAGTAAAGTTTACTCCTGGTGTTCTTCCTGAACAAACTGACTGATGACAGAGCCCCTCCTTCCATTCCACAGCTCATCTCTGCTCCATATTTTTAGGCAAATATCCATGAGCTGATGTCTCCAGTGAAAACCATTTGGAGACATTCCACTGAATTATTTTTTGGAAGTGTCCATTTAAAACAGCTCCCAGCTGCTCTAATTTCAGCGTGCTGATTTCTCTGTAAGTCAAGCTTAAGTCAGTTCCTAACTTTAGATTATTTATGCCCAGGGGGTGCTGGGATTCACCTGAACCACGTTGCATGAAGTGTTGCTTCACTTTGCAGTCAAGCTTAGAGCTTTTCCTTTACAAACACATGCTCAGAGCTAAAACTTTTTATTTTKAAAGCCATTTCCCRACTGCTGTGTTTAAAAGAARTTTTCTTACTTAATCAAGGCTTGTRRTARCTTTTGAATTAGTGCTGCTTCCAAAGATACCTTCCACTGAACTCCACAAGATTTTGTCCTGCAGAAAAAACTCCCAGCCTTGCCTTTTTCTGCTGCCATGGCTTTTTTGGTCATTAGGCTCTGCTCAGCCTTAATTCCAGCTCCTTTGGCATTCTGCTCATCAACCTGCTGCCAGAAAATCTCTGCTGCTGCATTTGCTGGGTGAAGAGAGACACACAGCAATGAAAAATGACTGACTTGGCATTTTTGTTGATCACAGCCCTCTTTTCTCTCAYCCTGCAATTTCTTGCACCTCCACGAGCAATGCTTCTTGGATTTCTAGGTTTTTTTTAATTTTTACTGATTGAGCTTCTCTTTCTTGCTTCATTTTCTTTTTCTTCCAAGATGCAATAACTGAGGAACAGTGCAGATAAAATGCTTGATATKACAAATATTTGCCTCTCTTTCCTTATATGTGGATCCACAATGCTGTCAGTAATAGCTATTAGATAAAATGGAAGAAGATCAGGATCGTTGAAACAGAAATATTCGTGAGTAACCTCAATTGTGTTTTGTGTTTTCTATTGCTCCACCACCTTTTTTACCCTTTTTTTTTTTTTTTTTGTCCCCCTCCTCTTAATTCTTGAAGAATTATGGCTGGTGAGAGTTCTGAGAAATCAATATTGTTGATGTATTTATGATGTTGTAAACCCCATTTAGGAGTGTCCGAATGTGACCAAAGTTAAATGAGAAACCCAAATGTGGATTTAAAAKCTCTGAAGAGAGAACAGCTACAATTTTGTATTTCACCTCAGCTTCTTACAACTTGCTTGCAAAAAAGAGTTTGTATTGAATATACAATATATTGAATGTACAATATATATTGAATATACAGCTGCTATAGCTGCTACAATGAAAAATAACACCTGAGAAAGAAAAATTATAGAATTGGGGGAGGGAAATGATTAAATCTGATTAAAAATAATCATCCTGTTTGCTGGAGAACAAATGCTGACCAGGGATTGGTGGTTGTGTGGAAGAATTCTGTTGACTGGGGTAAAATGGTAAAAAATGTGAAACCCTGCTGTTGTTTGGGATTGCTGCTGCCATGGGGTTTTCCATGAGTTTCCAAAAAGCCTGGTTTTGGTGAGTGGCAGGTAAAGAACTCTGTTGGCTGTGTTTGCTCTCCTCTCCTTTCACATTTAATAATAACATTTAATAATAACATTTAATAATAACATTTAATAATAACATTTAATAATAACATTTAATAAGGTGTGCCTGTACTTTGTGAGGGTGGTGAATAAAGCAGTCCCAAAGAGGACAATGGTGGGGTTGTAGAGCTCCTGAGCCAACAATTGCTGCATTTTGCCCTTGGAGCCCTCAGGGAGTTTTTGGGATGAGGGGCAGCCCCTGAGTTGTGCTGATGGCTCTGTGCTGGAATTTGTGCTGCATTTTTTGCTGCATTTTTGCTGCATTTTTTGCTGCATTGCCCCAATGCATGCGGCTCCCTTTCCTCTGCATGACCATCTGTGCAGCACAGAAATCTTGGGGCATTTCTCATGTGCAAAGGAAAACGAACACGTTGAAAGCAAATGACAAAACATTTAATTTACACTTATTTAGTTACATTTATTTTTGAGAATAACAAATAATTACTGATGTTGAATTAGTCTGCCTCAGCCATTTGTACATGTGTAATCACTCTTGGTAAAGAAGCATAAGTATGTTTTCTGAAAGCATGAATTTATTAATCTTTAAGAATAATCAACATGTCTTTCTTCTACAGTAGTATTTAAAATGCATTTTTATTTTCTGGTTTTGATTTTTTTATGATGCTGGAATGTTGTCAGGGATGGCTTTGACAAAGTACAGGATTTTGGTAGAAAGCAAGCTCAAGATTAATACCTTATAGGATGTGGGTGTTTGTTGTGTGTTCACCAGAAGTGAGGAACAGGAAAAAGGACAATTCCTGTCTCGTTCATCACAGTCACAATGTGTGACTTCACCCCTTTGTCACTCACTTTGGTCAYGGGGTGTTCCTGCTCTCATTCTCTAAACACAAGGAAAAGACAYATTTCCCCTTCCATTAAAGCCTTCCTTCCCTTCCATTAAAGCAAAAAACCTCAATGAGCTCCATTTACAAATGTCCTTGTTCTATTAAACAGGGTTGGCAGTGTTTCTCTCTGGTTTTCTCCAAATCAGGAGAACTTTTATTATCTCAGGTGTTCCTCTGACTTTGCATTTCTGAAGAGCTCAGAGTGCCAGAGCACCATGGTTTACAGTGAATGGGCCATAAATTGTCAGCAGAGAAAACAATGCAGAATAAAGAACCAAAATTGCATTTCCAAATAACAGCTGAAAATAGAAAACTCTGTAAACKTCGAATGTATTCCCTTTTCTCCCCTGCCATTTTAAGCTGTTYAGAAACAATTTGTTTCCTGCTTTGAATGGAGTTAATTTTATCGTGGCTGTTTATTTTTGTTTTAACAGCTTTAGTTACACAGCCCTTTCTCATCCCTCATATCTTTCTGATTTAGAATCCTGGTTTGATGCCAGCACAGCTCTGAGAGGCCGTTGCTGAGCTCAGTCTAATGTTGTGGTCTCTTTTTAATCCCTGCTCAAGCTCATCTGTTTTGGTAACATTTTAGAATGTTGCTCTCCAAAGACCTGTAAGTGCTGTAGCAGGAGTGTGGTGTGTTTGAAATGTCTGGAGAAAACAGAAAAAATCTCTCTTATGTACCCATAGAGGAAAAAAATGTGTGAAGTGTGAAATTCCTCCAGACAGTTTGGAGAAAATTTATTCTTCATGAATACTAAATGAGCTTGCATTTGTAAGGAGCCTGAATCAACAAAGAATCAAAACTCARTGTTTTTAAAAAGCTGGGAACTGTCAGCCCCTGGGAATTTGAACTTTTTGCTGGTGATGGTGCCCTTGTTCAGACTTCAAGGAAATTACTAGAAAAATGCACCCAGTGTTTAGATTTGACTCTACCTTGTGGTGCTATAGATGATTCAGCAACAATTAATTTAGGTAAGAGAATGGTGTCTTTGCTTATAGAGCCAGAAATTGGAAGTGACACTCCCAAAAGACTTATGTCCTGAGAAATATTAAATTTAATTAATTATAGAGCCAGAAATTGGAAGTGACACTCCCAAAAGACTTATATCCTGAGAAATATTAAAGTTCTGAAAAACTTTCCTGCTATTAAGACCAATGTGATAGTTCATGTTAGTGAACACCTTACTGATGTTATGTTCTTAGACAGAGAGCTGACAGATTCTAGAGAAGCTGCTGTTAAAAATAAGAAAAATAGCAAAAAATAGTGAGTAATCTGGGTAAGAGAATGGTGTCTTTGCTTATAGAGCCAGAAATTGGAAGTGACACTCCTCAAAGAATTATGTCCTGAGAAATATTAAAATTCTGAAAAACTTTCCTGCCATCAAGATTAATGTGATAGTTCACGTTAGTGAACACCTTACTGATGTTCTGTTCTTAGAGAAGTTGCTGTTAAAAAAAAAGAAAAACAGCAAAAAATAGTGAGTAATCTAGGTAAGAGAATGGTGTCTTTGCTTACAGAGCCAGAAATTGGAAGTGACACTCCCAAAAGACTTATGTCCTGAGAAATATTAAAGTTCTGAAAAACTTTCCTGCTATTACGACCAATGGGATAGTTCACATTAGTGAACACCTTACTGATGTTCTGTTCTTAGAGAAGTTGCTGTTAAAAAAAAAAAGAAAAATAGCAAAAAATAGTGAGAGGCCTRACTAGTGTAGCTTTTATCCCATAGTGGCTTTATTTAATAGCTAAGCTTAGAGGAAAAGCAAGATGTTTTAGTGTTTGCTGAGCTGCTCGAGTCCCTCCCTGTGGTGGGTGGGTGTGCTGGGCACCAGAGGGGACTGGGAACACTGAAATCATCACCAGTTTTTAATATTCAGTTAGAAACCCGGCTTCCCTCTTCATGAGCAAAATTTCAGACTTAAAAATTCCTAATCTGACAATCTGTGACACTCAGATCTCAGCTGAATCTGCATTTGTCTTTTGGAGAAGCTGTCCATCCAGCTGTGTTCTGTCCCTAAGCTGTTTGCAGTAGTGGCAAAACAAAACAAAAAAAAATCAAAAAAAACCAAAAAAAACCCCCAAGAAAACAAACAAAAAAAAAAGAGTGTGACTGGCAGAGGAACATTTTTCTGTTTTTCAGAGGAAAGGTTACCTGAGCCAGGTTGCAACAAGAGAATTGCTGACATTTATATGCTAATAGTTATATATATAAGTTATATATATATATATATATATATATATGTATCAGGGAACAGCCCAATGAAGAAATAAAAGAGGAGAGAATTTATCAGGCAAGGCTGGGCATAGTGTTGCAAATCCTGCTCCCAAGTTCTTTATCTTTATCTTTATCTTTATCTTTATCTTTATCTTTATCTTTATCTTTATCTTTATCT
>NW_026624281.1:44552-47700 GCF_030028575.1 Malurus melanocephalus
AACTAATTTAAGATTTTCTCCCAGGCCCTTCTTGGAAAAATAGGACTAAAGAAATCAAGACTTTTGAATATTTAAGAAAAGTATGATAAGTACTTAATATTCATTTAAATTCCAATCCTGTACATTTATGGAACAAATAACTTGTTCTGTGTTATTTGATTTGAACATCTGAAGAAATGGAAATGTTGCTCATGTTCAATAACAGAACACTCAGGAGGGCCAAAGTATTTTGCTTTGTCTGTAATCTTTCTGTTTGTCTCTAATTAGGAAATTTCTCTAATTCTGCATTTCCACTGCCTTCATGTTAAAGATACAGAAAATCTCAGGGCAGCATATCATGGCTTTTCTGGTTTAGGCTGAAAGTCCTGATCTGACACACAATTCCTGATTTTATTTCCTGCTGTTGAAACCCAAATGAGCCTCCTTTGTCCTGGATCATGAAATTGTAGCTGGAGGCCTTAGGACTTGCACTGGTTGTGTGGTTYTACACTGTCAGCCTTTTATCTATGAATAAAATCTATCTGAAAATAAAAATCTTATCTTTTAGAAAAACTCTGAAAATCTATTCAATCGCTTGGTCGACCTTCATGTAAAAATAATAAAGATGAGCTTATTTGAAATTCTTCTTTCTTTGACTTGTAAGATGCATGTCTGTGACATCATGAGTGTTTGTTAGGGAAATGTGAGGCTTTGAATTTTTTATTATKAGGTAGAATTRGTGCTGTGGTAGCAGCAATTGCTGTGGTTTTCCTGGAAATGGTTGAGGTAGGGARGCAGATTTAATGGTCTGGGGGGAGGAAACTTCAGTGGGTCACTTTTGCTGTTTGACCTGATGCTGCACCCTTTGTAAAGTGGCTGAAAATTCACCTTATTGCATCTGTGGCCTCTGCTATTCCAGCAGCAGATATTTTCAGATAAACACAGATAAATTTTCCTATTCACTGAAAGACATAATGCAAATCAGAACATCAGTTTTGATTTGTTACATTCCTAGAGGATACTGTGCATGGGTGCTTTTCTTATGAGGCTGTCTCTGCTGCAGAKAGAGGTTTCATTTTCAGCAGGGAACATATTATGCAGCTTATTTGATTGCAAATTTGTTTGAACAGCTTTCAGCTTTTTATTTCCCAGTTAGGTAATGGAGCTTTCGATACTAATTGCATAATTGGCTTGAGTCACACAGATTTAAGGTGCAATGCCTGATCTGAATGCTTTTTAGCTTTTTGTGGCTTTATACAATAGGTGCTCTACAGCTGAATTTCTTTCTTCTCTTGAGGTCTATTCCAATGGGTTTTTTTTTTGCCTGAGGAACGAGGGTTTTCTTGGTGCTCAAGGAATAACCATCCTCATTCGTGAAGTTTTGATGCTGCAATATGCATGTTTTGTGGATTTGTGGATTGGTATCATTTTTAACCAATACACCAATGTGATGAAATAAAAATCATTTTTCCAAGTCAAAAATGAGTGCATGGCACAGAGAGCATCTTCTCTACCTGTTTCTTGTGGTTTTGTTTTCCTCTAGAGGATGGAGGGAGGGSTCATTTCCCAGTCACAATTTGACCTGAAAATAGTGAATCTCACACCTTCATTTATTCTCCTTTTGCCAGGCCTGAAGGATGCCACGGGYTCTGAGAGTGATGGTGGTGACTCTTGCAGCACAAAATCAGAAGGAGCCAATGGAGGCACGACAATCCAACCCAAAAAAGTCAAAGGTGTTGGTTTTGGRGATATCTTCAAAGACAAACCCATAAAGCTACGACCAAGGTCCATAGAAGTTGAAAATGATTTTCTGCCAGTAGATAAGGTATGTGTCATTCCTTAATTCTCTCTTGATGTTGTTTTAAAGATGTTTTCCTTTTGGAGTTTTGAGTTCTGTTACTGGGCAAAACTGGAAGCTTTATGGTCATTATTTCCTGGTCTTTCTGTAGGCAAGGTTATAGGATTTTTTTTATTTTTGCCTCAGTGGATTCTAGTGAGGTTAGCTATGTACTAAAATTAAAAAAATAAAGAAAAAAGAAAAAAGGTTGCTCTGATTTGAGGAAGCTCCTGGGCTATTSCTACCTGGTGTGGCAATTTCTCACCATTTGAGTCACACTTGTCTGCTTGTCTGTAGAAACAGGCACTGCACATTACATTTTTTGGCCTGCAAATTTTTCTTTTCTTTTACCGTGGATAATTTCAGTGATCTGATTTATTGCACCTTGAGTTACAGTAGTACAGGAGAAGGGGAGGTTCCTCCAGACAGAGGTGGAAAATTCAGAAGTGAATTATGCTGAGGAACACTTGATTAACATTTTGCAGGTGAACATTTTKCATTCTGTATGAAGAGGATAGGGAGGAGCTGGGATAATTTAAATAAAGGAAAAACTTAGACTGTGTTAGTGCTTGATTTCTTCAAAGCCTGCAAGGTTTCTGGGTGGATTTCCTAACATATGTGGGACTTTTTGGAGTCCTTTGTTTAAAGCCCTCATGAAGTGACCTTCATTCCTTGGAGGAAAATCTTACTCTATATATAATAATGTGAAGTCTTACCTTTGTTTTTCACAAATGACAAATAGGTTTGTTACCCAGCGAAAAACTAAATGAACAATTTTCAGGACACTTACAACACAGACCTTCCTTCCTATGGCTTCAGATTTCTCCTAAAATTAGCACGATTAGTAGAAAATAACGGCTTCATTTTGTAAATCCATCATTTGTGTTTCAAATGTGCATATAACTAAAAGCAACACTTCTTTGCTGTTGCTTTTTTTGCTGTCTGGGATTAGGTTAACCTTTGAGATGTGCCCTTCAGAGGCTCCAGCACTGCAGTGTTTGCCCATTCACACCAAAACAGTGACACAGCATTTGTTAGTGCTGCAAACCATTATCCTCCCTAAACACTTTCTCCTGGCTGCACCAAATTCCTCCCCTATCATTGCCATGCTCTGTGCTGTTTAATGCTGAGTGCAAGAGAATCCTGCATTCACTTGGCCATTTCAAGCCATGTCCTATTTAGCCTGAGAGCTCTCCATACTGATTCTAAACTGTTGCATTGCATGATGAACAGTGCCAAATTGGTCCAATTTTCCAAGCAATGTGTTTTTAAAGGGATCTTTGCCCTGTTATGTGTTTTTCTCATTTACAAGTTGCCTTAGTTTTTTAATAA